>NW_021319872.1:2656-89344 GCF_001605985.2 Dendrobium catenatum | reverse complement strand
ATACCAATTCACCCCCCCCTCTTGGTTAGCTTGGGACTAAGTTGATAGGGCTTAACATCCCTAACGAACTTTCATATCCAACATATATCTTCTGTATGACTAGAACGATATGTCGTATGATATGTATGGTTTTAAACTAATCATACAGGATAATGTCCACATCATCATGGGTGATCATAATAAATAAGGCTTCTAATCGTCCAGCCCTCACAGATTATCCTAACTGAAAGGGCTAAAAATAAATTGATCGTGCAGAAAATCATCCTGGATGATCTTTGACAGTAATTTACAAATTAGGGAAAAATTTATGCTCTTTTTTATAAGATCTTTTTTGTTCAAGAGGAGATCTTTTACTGATGTCCTAACTTGAGAGAGCCAAGAAAAGGAGAAGGAGAGCTTGAGAGAGAGAGAGAGGATCTTGTGAGAGAAAGATTGTGAGGGGTTCACAAAGGTTACTCCAAGCAACGATCTAAGTCATCTTCTCCAGTCGTCATCACTAGTTCCTTGGTGGCTCTAGGTAGGTCTTCATTAGTACAACGTCAAGATTCTCTGTCTGCTTTAGGAGGAGGTAAAAGGAATCTGAGTTATGTGCCTCATCGGGATTAGTGAAAAGGAGTTTGTAAAGTCTTCTCCATCTTATTGTGTGAGCGAAAGGAGAGTCACTATTGGTTTAGTTCAATACTTGGAGGAGAGGCTTCAGGGAGTGGAAGTAGGTCAAGTTGACTGAACTACTATAAAATTTGGTGTGTTCTTTCTGTGTTACTTCCACACTTTACTTTTCTTCATATTAAATTTCTATGGTTGATTACATTTGTTTTAAAATATTCAAAAAGATTTCAAAAAGTTTTTACTTTGTGTTTAAGAATTTTTTAAAACTACCAATTCACCCCCTTCTTGGTTAGCCTCAGGCTAATTCATAAGGGCTTAACAACCCTATCAAACTTGCAATCATAAGTCCTAATATTTATTAAAATTATTAAACTTTCAAAATTAACTTTAATTTTAAATGTCAACTTTTGGACCTTTAGTTATCACATTAAAATAATTCTAATAAATCTAAAAAACTCAATAATGCATTAAAATTCTATAAATATTTAATTTGATTAGTAAATCATTTAGCCAACATTCTAATACATAATAACCACTCCATAGATAAAGTTTATAGGATAGAGTACTCCAGGCTATGGGCCTACATGTTCTAAGGAGGTCTTGTTCCTCGAGCCTGGTGGCACAATGCCACAAACCTGTTGATGGAAAACATAAATTAATTTAACTCTTAAAATTGTAATTAATTAAATCAATTAAGATTAACCCACTCATAATTTTTAATAAACTAAATTAGCTTAATTAACCCTAATTGCTACTAGATAACCTAGGCCTACGCGGCTATTAACTTAGCCCCAAAGAAGGTAAAATAAACTTCATGGTCTCGATGTGCCAAAAAGGTTATAATCATTCAACAATTAAAATATACTATTAATTAAGCTTTAATACATTAACACTTAAACTTAAATTTAAATCTCTCCATTAACCTTTTATAAACTCAAACATTAGATAATTTTAACAAATAACCCATTTTAGGATCTACCCCAATTACTCGACCTTCTACACACACTTTAAATGATTTGCTAGGAAAATAGATTCTAGTTCTAGGCTAGGCTAGTATTTATTTTACTATTGTATGCCATGATTTCTAGAGTTTCATTACATACTATGATTGAAATTGCTTGATGTGTTTGCTTACTTTTCTGTACTCAGTGGATTGATGTGATTGGTGGTTATATTACTCTTATGTTAGGAATGACTTGGATGCTCTTTGAGTCTTTTATAGGTGGCCATGCTCATGCAGGGTAATAAAGGGGACAAATATAAATAATAAATATAACTGTTACAGGTGATTCAGCTTCTTAGCCCCCAAAATAAAAAAGAGCGTGACCAAGTGTGTTTACATATATATATAACTGCTTGAGAATTAATTTTAAAGCCTGGATGATCAATATCAGACAGCTCATATTCCGGGCGATGGTTTGGACAATCAGGATCAGCCAGCTCAAATTTCGAGTGATGCTCTGAATGATTTTCCTCTAATTTGAACTAATCGTTAGGGACGATCGGGAGATTGGCCAGGACGATCAAGCTATTTTGGAATCGTCTAGAACTCTTTTCAGAGCGATTGTCTAGCCGATGGTTTGTGATTTGAACTAATCGTACAGGATGATTTATTATCATCCTGGATGATAGGAACTCCTTTCTTCTATTCGTCCCAAATCGTCATGGCTGATTAGGCTTAAATTGCACTGATCGTACAGGATGATATACTTATCATCCTGGACGATAATGTCAGCAACTTGCAGTTATTGAGCTATTTTGAAGCTCTTCTATTTAAGAGTTATTATTCAACATTTTGAACAATCTTTTGCTGCTGTCTTGACCTGAGAAAGCCTATAGGAGAGAGAGGGGGGGGGGAGAGAGAGAGAGAGAGGATATTGTAAGGGGGAGCTTGTGAGGGAGTTTTATAAGGCTTTTGCTCCAGCATTATTCACTTCTTCTTTCCCTAGAGTCTCTTATCCTTGGAAGGGTTGGAGAGGTAGCTTCAAACTGATCGATCAAGGTTTCTCTGCCTGCTTCAGGAGGAAGCAAAAGGAAGTTTGGTTTCTCTGCTGCCGGGGGTGGCAAAAGGAGGTTTTTTTATAAGGGCTTCTCCGCCTTTCTATGGGAGCAAAAGGAGAGTCACTTTAGTAGTGCAATACGCAGAGGGCGCCTCCGGGGAGTGGACGTAGGTCGAGTTGACCGAACCACTATAAACCCTTGTGTTTTTGTTTTCTGCTTCCGCGTTTAATTTTTTCGCACTTGTTTTCTGTGGTGATTTTGGTTTGAGCTTTGTTGTGCTTTGGTTAAAAGATTTTTTAAAATACCGATTCACCCCCCTCCTCTTAGTTAACCTTGGGCCAGTTCATAAGGGCCTAACATCCCTAACGAACTTTCATCTGGGATAGCCAGATCCATTCCATGCCCAATTTACTTCTCAACCTGAAGAACTCCTAAGGAAAAGCATCTCCAAAGGACATGAATATTAAGTCCTCTGAGAGGAAATTTCTTCCTAAGAAAACTAAGTTGGATGTTCCTCCACCATTGTCCAAAACACCTAGGTTTTCTCTTGAAGGGTTTCATGATTAAAACTTTTAAGAATATAAGGTACCCCTCGATCTTAAATTAATAAGTGATAGACCAATCGATGAGGTAGTCTAATAGATAAGGGATATTCTATAAAAGAAGGAAGAAATAACAACATTTAACCCTGACTTAAATAATTTTGTTAATGGAAGAGGATGAATGTATTGGTAACATCTGCATGGTTGAGACTCGTGGATCATCTAAGGATGCCAAACCAAATAAATGACAATCTTGTAAGGAGGAAAGTTCAGCTATAATTAATTTATATTATGATGAGTTAGTGATAGCTAAGGAAGATCAACACATAAATAACCTGGAAGCATGAGTGATAGAAATGTTGCTACATGTTAAAGAAATGTAGGCACATATAGATAAATCACAACAAGCTTCTGTTAAGTTGTAATAGTCTGCTTTTGAATTAGTTATTGACCAAGCTAAAAAAGCACAACCTCGTCAAAAGATTCTTGAGTAAGTTTCAATTGTTCCCCCTATCCAACAACCACTTTTGCCAGTTCCAATAGTTCAACCAAAAGTTTCTGAAATCCCTCTAGCACTGGCTTAAAAAGATCTTAAGCAACTCGTTGACGATCAGGTAGAAGATGCCTTAGCCCATTCGTAAGGAACTACATCTATTCTAAAGGGTAGGCCCTACCCTAAGGAATATGATTTGGTTCCTTATCCTAAGGGCTTTGTGCCACCATTTTTTAAGAATTTCACTGGTATTGAAAACCCAAGACTGCATCTGGCCCACTTCCATGCAAGTTATTGCAATATAGAAGGGTTATATGCTCTACTATTTCACTAATTTATCAGTAGTCTCTATGACTTTGCTTTTGCATGGTATTCTGATCTGCCCAACAGTTCAGTGAGAACCTTTAATGAACTAGAAAATATATTCTTAAAGAGATTTTTTGGAGTGCACCAGTGCACTACAGTGGGCGATCTAGTCATTGAAAAGCAAAAGCTGGGAGAGTCCCTAGTTGAATACATCTTGAGGTGGTGAAATATTTCGATGAAGTGTGAACCCCAGTTACAAGAGCAACATGCAGTGGAGATTATTCTAAATAATATCCAAGGGCCAATTGCTTTTCTCTTAAAGGGTTTCATGATTAAAACTTTTAAGAAACTTCTAAATAAGGCTAATAATCTTCAGGAAGAGGCTCCTAAGATGTTATTCTTATGAGATCAGTATGATGAAAAAGGGTCCTAAGCTGGTGAAGCATTTTAAGAAGAAAGTTACAATTTCATCAGTTGATAAAGGGAAATGGCTAGTTGTTAGTCAACCTAGTGTTCCTCCACAACCATAAATTCAGAAACAACCATTTCATATTACATCTTAGTATCCTAGGGAATCTTATTTGAACTTTCTTAAAGAGTGGTTGGCTAAACCATACCCATTTAAGAGACAGTCAATAAGAAAGATATTTATGAGTCTTTAGAAATAACAAGACTTTTAGTTGCCTGGAGATAGAAGGCCAAAAGAGGTAGATAAGAAAGATGATCCCAAGTACTGTCCTTATTACCGTATGCTCGGTCACCCACTTGAGGATTGCGTCATGTTTAAAGACTAGCTAGAAAGGAACCTCAGGCAAGGTAACATTATTATCCTTAAAGAATATATGGTAGATATGGAATAAGCTTCAATAAAAACTATCTCAAGTAACACTCCTAACACTTCTCCGTCCATTAAAGATGGTCAGGATATTGCTTTATCATGGTCATTTAAAATTTCATTAAAAATCTTTTTGTCTTTCTCAGCAGTTACCCATCACAGCCTAGGGCCCAATTTAGGAGGTTGACCTAGATGCTTCGCAGGAGGATATTAAGCTTCTTCCGTCACCAGTGGTTGTAAAAACTACTATATTACATGAAAAAGAAAAAAGAGATGTTTTTATAAAGAGGAAGTATATAGATGAGAGATGTATCCGAGTGGTAGATGGTGGTGTAAAAATCCTTTCCCCTCTCTTGTTATCTGACTTTTACTTTGCCTCATCAAAGGAAAATGGTCTCAAAATTAATAAAAAGCATCCTTCTACCTCTATTTTTATGATTAATCATGAGACTGAAATACAAGTTGATAATTCTTCCCCTCCAAGTTAAAATTCTATTGAGATCAATATGAATGTTTAAAATCCAACCTTCTTGAATCAATCCTTCAAGGAAAAGACAAGTTTGAAGCCTTATAAAAAAGTGAATTCCCTCAAATTAATTTTTCAGGGAAGTCCTATCATGATATATTTCTTAGATTCTGACTCTTTTTTAGGAAATATTGATTGAATGCCTATGGTGAGTATAGACACTACTTTAGTTTTCCCTCCCAAAGATGTCGAGCAGGTGCAACATCATGGTGGTAAGGTCTTACCCCTTAGGCTTCCCCTCAGGATATGGGCAAGCAAGCTGTCTCTGAAGATATGATTCCAAGTCCTCCATAATAATCTAATTTTTCGTTAATTCTGCTAGGTTTTGAGCCTATTGACACTAAGGTTAACTATAATGTTCTAGCCCATCTTAAGACGTTACCGGCCAAACTGAGCATCTACGAGTCCCTCCTCTCCAAAGAAAAGAGGGAATCCATAATTAAGGCACTTGTCAATCCTGAGTTTTGCTTAGCTCAACTGGCATCAACTGCAAAAGAGGAGGCTCTCTACTTCAATGAAATCCTAGGTGACATTTTTAGATGAAGAATTACTTCTAGGAACTGTCGGCCATAAACGCCCACTTTACATTACTGTAGATGAGGGCAATTTTAAGTTATAAAGAGTCCTTATTGATGCGAGTGCAACGGTAGATATAATGAACATAAAGACTCTCGCATACCTTAGAATTGATACTAGAAAGCTCTCAACTGATAAGTTGGTGCTTCGTGGGTTCAATGTAAAGGGTGAGAAGGCTTTATGTTTAATTACACTTTTCTTAGAGATATAAGAGTTAAAATTTAAAGAAAAATTTCATATAATTGATTCAACGACATCCTTTAAAGCACTTAGAGGTAGACCTTAGATTCACGAATATAGAATTGTTCCATCTACCCTACACTAATGTGTCAAGTACTAATGAGATGGTATTGAACATGTGATTAAGGGTAATTAACAACCATTCTCGATTCAAGAAATTAGGATCTATGAGGATTCATCATATTTTATACCAAAAGAGGGTCCTTATCTTATTCTAAAGTTGAGATCAAAGTTAAGGAGAAAATGGCTATACAAAGCTTCAATCAAAGTCTAGATCAAAAGAAAAAGAAAAAAAAAAGAAAAGGAAAAAGACCAAGAAGTGATGGAATCAGGTAGTGAAGATGACCTCGATATCGTTGTCCTTAGGCCTCCAAACATGTTGCCTCAAAGAGGTTGGAGGATGACTTTAAGGATACGTGGTCTTCATTTAAAAGAAGAACAACCCCCATACATATTGATTTGAAATCATGTTTTGATGAGGAGTCTGAAAGATGGGGTGTTGCAATTCCTTCTAATTACTAAATTACAAATACTCCTCCAAAATTTGATCTTACTTTAGATCAGAACAGTGATCCTGAGGTTGATGTAGAAAAGGTTAAAAGTAATGAGCCTTAATTAATGATGTATGAAAGCTCAATATAAAGATTAAGGCCCTATCCTTGACCCCACTGTCGGTTGGCAGTATTATAGGGTTAGAGATTAAAGAGGCCCCCAACCTGAGTGGTGATGTGAGAAAAGTCTAGAACTTTTTCCCTAGCTCCTCCTCCTCAAGGGATGAAAGTGATGTAACCCTCGAGGAGGTAGATTTCAAAGAGTTAATAAAATTAGCTTTTTGCTACTTTCTTGTTTGTGTAAAGAATTCTTTTTCTAAAGGTCTTGTATCATATCGATGGACTAAGGGTCAAGCAAGATACCACAAAAATATTTTGCAAATAAAAAACAAGAAAAGTAATAAATGGTATCAACTTTGGTAAATTTAGTTCATTTGATTATAAAAAATATTATTTAATGATAGCTTACCAACTTGAATCTTAGAATGTCCCTATAGATGTTGTCAACCCCCTTGATGAACTTTTTTTGGAGACTTTTGATGATCCCGATAAACTTCAAGTTCAGGATGTACCCCCTATATTTTAGGAAGAGATTAAGCCGATATTTTATGAGTTAAGAGATATCAACTTGGGAATCGAAGATGACACACCCTCACCCCACTATCATTTGTACCTTATTGATTGAGGATGAGTCTCATGATCTAATTCAGCTTCTATCAGAGTTTAGGGATTTCTTCACCTAGATTTATGACAAAATGCCAGGTCTATCAGCCAACGTAGTATTGCATAAATTTAGAATTTGATATGAGGTCATTCATGTTAACAAGCTCCTCGACGTATGTGCTTAGAGATCGAGCAACAAGTCATTTCTAAAATTAAGAAGTTGGCCGAGGCTGGGTTTATCCTAGAGGAACAATATCCCCCTTGGGTGGCCAGCATCATGCAAGTTCAAAAGAAAAATGGTCAAATTCTAATTTGCGTCGACTATAGGGATTTGAATAAGGCATGTCGCAAGGATGAATTTCCTTTTTCCCATACCTAAACTGATGATGGACATTACCTCCTCGTATGTTATTTTCTCCTATATGGATGGCTCATCTGGTTATAATCAAATCAGGATGGCCTCAGAAGATGAGAGAAACACTGTATTCAGAACTCATATAGGAATATTTTATTATAGGGTGATGCCCTTTGGCCTTAAAAATGCCAGTGTAACCTACCAGCGATGCATGACTCATATCTTTGATGACTTATTTTATAATCAAGTTGAGTGTTATATCAATAATTTAGTTATCAAGAGAAAAGTTAAAGAGGCTCATATGTATGACTTAAGAGTTATTTTGGAGTGGTTGCATCACTACAAATTAAAAATGAATCCTCTGAAGTGTGCCTTCGGCATCACTTCAAGAAAATTCTTAAGATTTGTAGTAAGGCACCGCAGAATCGAGATTGATCCTGCCAAAATTAAAGCCATCCTAGATATGCCATCTCCTAAGAGCCTTACCCAGTTGAGGTCTCTTCAAGGTACGTTGGCATATATAAGGAGGTTTACCTCCAACCTTTTTGGAAGATGTCAAGCCTTCTCCATCCTAGATAAAAAGGATGCTAAATTTATATGGGATGAGAAGTGTCAGAATTCTTTTGATGACATCAAGTAATATCTTTATAATCTACCAATTCCAGTAACCCTTGTTCTAGAGAAACCTTTGATCGTCTAGACTGCAGCCCTAGATAAGTCTTTATGTGCCATGTTAGCTCAAGTCAATGATGAGGTGAAAGTGAACGCTCCCTATTACCTCAGTTGAAGACTCTTACATACTGAAATTTGATATCCTTTGATCAAGAAGCATTGTCTTGCTCTAGTTTTTGCAACCGAAAAGCTAAGGAATTACATGCTTTCTCATTCGATTAGTTTTATTTCTAGAGTCAAACCTTTGCAATATATTATGACCTGACCTATGTTGTCAGGATGTTTGGCTCTATGGTCTATGATATTATTAAATTAGAGATCACTTTCATTTCCCTATGTGCTGTGAAAGGATAGGTCATTGCTAACTTCTTTAAGGTGTAACAACCTCTTGACAGGGAACAACCTAAAAATTTATGATTCTCGAAAAAGCTAGAATTGGCCTAATTTTTATAATGCCAGAAAAGGGAATGATATATTTTTTCTACCATTTATCAAAACCTTGCACAAACAATGATGTTTAATATGAAGCTCTGATAACTGCATTAGAACTTGAAATCTTAATGGAGATTAAAGAGATTAAAATATTTGGCTATTCTCAGTTGGTAATCAACCAGGTTGTAGGAACTTATAAGATTTTGAATCCTAATCACCTCAAATACCTTCAATACACTACTCACTTGCTCCAGTAGATTCCCACTATAACTTTGTATAGGGTTCCCCATGGAAGCAATTTTATAGCGGATGTCTTAACAAAACTTGCAAAGGAATTTGCATGCCTGGATAAAGACACCGTCCCTATAAAAATTTAGGGTCTTAAGGTCCTTTTCACTATAGATTTGGAGCACATGAATGGGAAATCTCCCTAGATCCTTTCTGCCTCTTCAATAATTGATGAAGAAGGTGATTGGAGATAATTGTTGATATACTATCTTCAAGAGGGAAAACTTGCCTATGATAAATCCCTCGCTAACCAAGTTAAGAAATGTGCCCAAGCATATGCACCAGTCAACAATAAATTATACCACTGATTGTTCGATCAAATGTGGTTGTGTTTCCTAGATAAATGAGAGCTCCTAAAGATTATTAATGAAGTCCACTTAGGACTATATAGTGCTCATCAATTGGGCCCAAAATTGAAGTTGAAAATCAAATAACTTGGATACTATTGGCCTACAATAATTGATGATTACATGAATATTGCAAAATGTTGTCACCAATGCTAGGTTTATGGTGTGGTTTTGCATCAGCCACCTAATGTGTTACATCCCATGATAGCTTTGTGGCCCTTCAAAAGTTGGGTTATGGATGTTATCGAGCTGATTGATCCTCCATCTTCGAAGGGTCACACTTTATATTAACTGCGATTGATTACTTTTCAAAGTGGATGGAAGTAATTCCTCTATGTAATGTAGCTTCCACCATGTTTTGAAATTCTTTCATGACCCTTTTGTGTATCGATTTGGCATACCTCATAGTATCATATCTGATAATGGGTCTGCATTCAAGTATGCGAAAATCAATAATTTTGTAAGATGTCATAACATTAATTGGAGATACTCAATAATTTATTACCCCAGGCTAATGGGTTGGCTGAGGCCTTCAATAAGACTTTAGTGCAGATTATCAAGAAGACCCTCAACGATAATAAATGATAATGGGATAAGTGATTGGTGTAAGCTTTATGGTCTTATTGGGCCACTTATAGAACCCCAACCCCAACATAATCCACTCTTTTCACACTAGTGTATGGGTCTGAGGCTGTACTCCCCTTGGAGGTACAGATTCCTTCGCTCAGAGTGGCATCCAAAATTAAATCACAACTGAGCAAAATGCAAAACTTCAACTAGAAGAACTCGAATGCCTTGAAGAGCGACATCTCCAAGATTAATAGAGTCTAGAGTTGTATAACACCATAATGGTTCAGGCACATGATAAGTTAGTGTGACCTAGAACCTTCTAAGTTGCAGACTTGGTCTTGGTTCTTTAGAGGCCTATCTTAGCCCACCGAAAGATTGGTGGAAAGTTTGAACCAACTTAGGAAGCACCCTTCATTATATAGACTGTCTAAGAAGGAGGCTTGTATCAGCTAGTGGATTATAAGGGAAACCATCTGATGTTGCCTATCAATGGGCATTTCCTCAAGAAATAATATGCTTAATATAGCTCTATTTATGAATCAATGAATTTTTCTCTTTTCACAAATTTAAATCAAATCAACATGCTCTATTATACTTTTTAATATTCGAGCTTGACCTCCCTCTCCCTAGGATTGGGTCCTCCTTTCCCTTAGGGTTAGGTCCACTACTAATAGAGTATGCCCTCATGGCATCATCCTAGTTTCACTCCAAGTTTTATCATGTCGGTGGGCACTTTATCTTCCCCATCACCTGATCTTTGACCCTCTATGATGGGGATATTATCTTCCCCATCATATGGTCATCCTTAGACTCTATAATGGGCACATTATCTTCCCCATCATATGACCATCCAGTTTTGATCATGGTAGTGGGCATTTTATCTTCCCCATAACCTGATCTTTGATCCTCTTTGATGGGTGCATTATCTTCCCCATCATATGGTCACCCTCGATCCTCCATAATGGGTGCATTATCTTCCCTATCATATGACTATCCAGTTTTGATCATGGTAGTAGGCGCTTTTTCTTCCCCATCACCTAATTTTTAATCCTCTATGATGGGCGCATTATCTTCCCCATGATATGGCCACCCTTGGTCCTCTATGATGTGTGTATTATCTTCCCCTTCAAATGACCATCCAGTTTTAATCATGGTGGTCGGCGCTTTATCTTCCCCATCACCTGATCTTTGACCCTCTATAATGGGCACATTATCTTCCTCATCATATGGTCATTCTCGATCCTCTATGCTGGGAGCATTATCTTCCTTGTCATATGATCATCCATTTTTTATCATGGTGATGAGCGATTTATCTTCACCATCACCTAATCTTTAACCCTCTATGATGGACTCATTATCTTCCTCATCAAATGGTTATCCTCGATCCTCTATTATGGGTGCATTATCTTCCCCATCATATGACCATCCAGTTTTGATCATGGTAGTGAGCGCTTTATCTTCCTCATCACTTGTTATTTGACACTCTATGATGGGAGCATTATCTTCCTCATCATATGGTCACCCTCAGCCCTCTATGACTGGTGCATTATCTTTCCCGTCATATGACCATTCAGTTTTGATCATGGTAGTTGGCGCTTTATTTTCCCCATCACATGATCTTTGATCCTTTATGATGGGCGTATTATCTTCCCCCTCATATGGTCATCCTCAATCCTCTATGATGGGCATATTGTTTTTCCCATCATATGAACATTAAGCCGATCCTTTGTGATGGGCCAATTCCTACCCCCATCACACAATCACTTATTAGTGGTGGATAATGCCCTTTATGGCACCATACTAGTTGTACCCTCTACCCTTCTTTTCCTTTGGGTTTAGGAGATTCCTTTCCTTAAGATTGGAGTCACTAATGGTGGATAACGCCCTTCGTGGCCCCACCCTAGTGTCCACTCAATCTTTAATTCCCCAAGTTTTTGCCTTCCTTATCATTAAATCAAAATCAACAATTTTGTTTCTCATTCGGTCAACGCCAATATCTGTAGTAGAAGTTCCTTCTACTATATATATTTGGGGTCCATTTGTTGACCTTACTTTTGTATGAGGTCACTATAACTCTTTCTATACTTCAAACCCTAGGATCTATCTAGGACCTAGGATTCTTATATACCCTAGACCCTAGGACTTCTTATACTCTAAAATCCATCTAAATTTTAGATCCTTGGATTCTTCTTGACTCCAGGCCTTAGGATGAATTTAGATTTTATATCAATACAAATTTCAAATCAATCCTGACCACAAGTTAATTTAGATCTCAATTCAATTCAAACTCTAATCAAATCTATACTTCAAACCTTGAGCATGTCCTAGATCTGGCTTTAATCTAATCCAACCATTTATGATCACTCTAATGATTATAAATAATTTGGATAATTTAAGTCTAATCATTTAAATTCAGAAAATCTGGACCATAACCTATGACTAAGGGCTTATATATTGAGAGCCTTTCCTATTTTTTTTTTTAACACTTTAAAACCAAGTTATCTTATGTGTGATTTAGAGTCTATCAATTGCATATTGATAAGACATGTCTCTGGGTTTAACCCTTCAAATTTGAGCTCAATATGACATTTCTAACCCCAGAAACTGAATTGAAATATGAAGGCTGCAAACTTTCAAATATTTACAGCCTATGTCACTAGACCTATCACCCAGTGGAATTTAACCTTGGAGTCTCCTCCAAGCCCTTTAATCACTTCCAGACCTTTGATATTGATATGTCGAACATTAACCTACATTTTTGTGGATTTACTTTGATCTAGAGTTAACTAGAGGTCAAAATGACCAGAAGGCCCCATATGGGGATTTTTGGACTTTTGACCAAAACTCAACATGGTTCAATCTCATTGATCTTTGAAACCTTTTTCAACCAATCTCAAATATCATTTGGGACTTGTTAGACCCAAACCTAGACAACATAGTTTGACTTAAGAGTCCCTTAAGGGTTAAAATAATACTTTTGACTTAAATGACCTCCCCATGCCTTGGGATAGCACCCAATACATTTAAAATGCCATTTCAAATTTATTGATTCTATACCCAATCCTTGGGTCAACCTAGTAGACCAGGTCAACCTAGGTTGACCAAATGACTCATTAAGGGCCCAAATAGGTCATTTTTTTCCAAATTACCTTTCTGGATATGTGACTACCACCCTTACCCTCCAAATACTCAAATAAACCTATTGGACCTAAAATCAGGCATTGGATCAACCTAGTTGACCAAGCCTACCTAGGTTAACCCATTAACCCTTAAAGGGTTTAATTAGGTTAACCCAATCTATTTGGCCTTTCTACCCATATTAGTCCCTCAAGCCAACTCCTAATCATAGTTTAAGCAAGTCTTAGTCCTTGGTCAACCAAACCCAAATGAGTTGACCAAGTCAACTTTAAATCCCTAGATAAATCTCTATGCCATATGCTTAAACTTATCATTGCTTTGATCTTGATTCCTTTTACCCTTCCTTAATCTATCCCAAATAGCTCCCTACATCCTGTTAGTGCAACATCATCAGTCTTGACTTTTTTTGATTGGTCAAAGCAAGTCAACAAGATACTTAAACCCCTTTTTGAAGTGGTTAACCCTTTCTTTTGACCTTAAATACATTGACTCTAAGCTTAGGGTTCACTAAACCTGCTTCTCAAACTCCCTCCCTGCCACCTCAGCCTTTATTGATTGGTTTTCTTTTCAAAGGAGTCAACCATCCATGCTTAAAACCCTTTTCATGGTCAAACCCTACTAAAGGTGGCCTTACCCCTTAGACTAGATGTAAGGTTAGTCCCAAATAAGGTTAAAGCTTTCTAAAGAGCTCTCTAACAATGCTCATTCCCTAGTTTAACCCAAAAGATCAATAGTTCCCCCCACTCACTTCAAAACCATCCAATGGGAGCATGGTTCGACCTAGGATTTGGCTTGGCCTTCCGACCATCTAGGACACGTGCCTAGCATCCAGGGGAGAGCCCTGATCCATTAAGATCATCCACATACCCCCAGGTCATTTGAATAGGGTAAGTTCTCCAAAATTAGCATCATTGATCATATTGAATTCTCTCACATCCGTTAGTCTTCCAGTAGGTTCCAAGCCTTTCCTTGAGCTCCAAAGATCTCCCCTTCCATCTCCTGACCAAAACCCACAATTAAACCCTTCACGGCAATAAGATCTTGGTGATCCCTAAAAGTTTGTTAGGGTTGTTAAGCCTTTATGAAGTAGCCTGAGGCAAACCAAGAGGGGGAGTGAATTGGTAGTTTTGAAAAACTTTAAACAAAAAGCATGATCTTTTTAAAATATTTTAAAACATAAAATATACGATCACCCACATGAAAATAAAGTGCAGAAATTTAAATGCATAAATGTAATAAGAAAGAGTACACTATATTTTATAGTGGTTCGATCAACTTAACCTATGTCCACTCCTCGGAGCCTCTCCTCCAGGTATTGCACTAAACTTAGTGACTCTCCTTTTGCTCCCACAGCAAGGCAAAGAAGCCTATATGAAAACTCAATTCCATTGACCTCGGTGAGGCAGAGAATCTCTCATTTTGCTTCCTCTTGAAGAAAGAAGAGAACACATACTCATTTTGCTTCCTCTTGAAGCATGTAGAGAACCTTGATTGATTACTAAAGAAGGCCTCCCTAGAGTGTCAAAGGAACTAGGGATGATGACTGGAGAAGATGACTTTGATCCTTGCATGGAGCAACCTTTGTGAACCCCTCAAAACTCCCCACAAGATCCTCTCTCTCTCTCTCTCTCTCTCTCTCTCTCTCTCTCTCTCTCTCTCTCTCTCCCTCCCTCCCAAGCTCTCCCTCTCCTTATCTTGGTTTTCTCAGGTTAGTACAGCAGCAAAAAGATTTCACCTTGAATAATCAAGAGATCAAGAAGGGCTTAAAATTTTCCCTAAATGTCAACAAGCCATTAATGATCGTCCTCCTATAAGATCAGTGTATTTTTATCCCTTTCAGCTACGATGATCTGGGAGGGCTGAATGATTATAAAACTTATTTGTTTTGATCATCTAGGATGATGTGGACATCGTCCTGTATAATTAGTTCAAAACCCTACATATCATCCAAAATATCGTTTGGCTGTCAAGAGTTATATATATTAGGCGATGAAGAAATATAACATTTCGTCCTGTGCAATTAGTTCAAAATCAGGGATTTTAAACTAGCACATTGTTCTGCCCATCCAGGTGATCCAGGAGAAGATGAAGGTTTTTATAATTAATCATCCAGGATGATCCTACGATTATCCAGGATGATATGATCGATCAATCAAACCTTAATTGCTTTCCTTACTCACCTGATTAATTTTGGTATGATTATGATGATATCATCCATGATGATATGGGATTGTTCTATACGATTTCTTAAAATAAAATCATATATAAAAGATTTGGCTATTGATTCTTTCTTATTTGAGTCTATCGTCTATGAATATGTTAATATCGTCCATGATAATTTGCTTAATTCGACCGTCTTAAGAAGGATGCCCTAATTAGGGTTTCTATTTTTAATTGATCATCTAGGACGATTTTGGATCATCCTGGATGATATGATCAAAAAATAAAAAACTCTAAAATAGACAAAATCTCCCTCTGAGTGTGTGTGTGTAAGGTTACTTAGCATAAGGATCCACTTTATTACATTTGACTTAAGAAAAGGTAAAAAACCTTTGAAGTACACTTATAGACTAAATCAGTCCTAATCTACTCAATCTTAATCTTGCTTGAATTTGAATGGATCTTGTGGACCTGAAATGTTAGTAGGTAGGGCAATAGTAAAGAAAAAGAAATTCTAGAAATCATCAAAATTAGAATTCTTGAATCCATATTTTTAACAATCTCCCCCTTCTTTATGATGACAAATAGCTATTAGTAGATTCAAATCAAGCTAATTAATGAAGAATAAAGTAAAGGAGAACAGTATAAATCAAGAAATACAAATTTTACAAAAAGTAAATAGGTGTTACAAATACTAAACAACATAGTACAAAAAAATAATAAAATAACACTAGCACACTAAAAGTAACACTACTCCCCCCTTTAACATCACAAAAAGGAGGACGAAGAAGAAAAATAAACAACTCAGAAACTAACAGTAGTATAAAAGGTGGTTAGAAGATGCCCCAAAATATAAAAATCAAGTAAGAAAATAAAAATAACAAAATGAAAAGATGATAAAAATGATAAAAATAATGAAAAAAAGTTCTTTTTTTAATCAATGTAAGAATATATTAACTATTCCATGTGATTGAATTTAAAAATTAGTAAAAAAATGAATGACATTGCTAGAATCCAAAAAATGGTTGAACAACTGATCCTGTTACCCCTAGCTCAGACTTCTTACAGGGCAAACTATATTTTAAAAACAAAGATCTAATTTAGAAAACGTAATTGAATAAGAAAAGTGATCCATTCAAAACTTCATTCAAGAAAAATATCTTACAGAATAGTATAGCAAAGTAATTAGTCACAATCAATAGTTTTAAAATCAAGTCTTTGAAAATATCAAAAGACATACAATTCTTCTAAGATTTAATAATTTTTGAAAGAAAGGGAAGCTTAATTTCTTGTGGGATTATTTTATGCCTCTTATAAATTATTTTGGCGCACTTTGCACATCTTTTGATTTTTGATTCACTTTGTGTATCTTTTAATTTTGGCATTCATTGTGCATCTTTTCAGTTTTTCTTTTTGGGCTCATTTTATGCCTCTTGTCATTTTTGCAAGCTTGCTCCCTTTAGAAACCTTTAAAGACTCTCAGTTGTGAGAATATCTTCCAAATATTAGAGAAGAGAAACTCACTTTATAACATAAGGATGAGTATACCACAATGCAGAATCATATTCATAAGATAGATGCATCAACATGATTAAAAAAGCTTAAAAGTGATTTAATGACTTTAAATATTATTCACATGAGATAGATTATAGTGAGAAGATGAAAAAGATCTCAATTCAAAGTCCAATTATTATTTTGAAAAAGATTTTTGCTTAAAAAGAGAATTACACTGCTAAAAGAAGTTAGAGGAATGAAAACAATCATGATGTTTCTTCCTTTAACTGATTTAGGGATGTCAATCATTGATTACAAATTTTTAAAAATAAAAAAAATAAGCCATAAGATATCAATTTAGTAGTGACCAAAAGAAAACATAAATTTGAAGACATTAAAATAAATAAACAGGACCAAACAATCAAACCAAAAAATAAGAAAAAGATCAGAAACAAAAGAAAAAAAAAATCAAAAAACAAAACCAAGAGAAAAGTAAAAAAAAAAACATAAAGTTTGGAGTTCAAAAATCATCAAGTTTATGTATTTATGTCAATCACACCCAATATGTTCCTTAAGATATTGAATGTGTCAAAGGCTAGTAGTTTAGTGAAGATGTCAGCCAATTGGATTTCAGTTGATACATGGTGTAACTCAATATCTCCTTTGGTAACATGGTCCCTAATAAAGTGATGCCTTAGGTCAATATATTTAGTTATAGAATGTTAGATATGATTTTTAGAGATGAAGATGGCATTAATGTTATCATAGAGAATTGAAATTTTGCATATAGGTAATCCTAAATCCAGAATTTATTGCTTCAACTAAAGGAATTGGGCCACACAACTTCCTAAGGCAATTTACTCAGCTTCAACAGTGGAAAGTGCAATATAGTTTTGTTTTTTACTGGACTAGGAGACTAAGGACCATCCTATGAATTGGTAAGTATCATAAGTTCTCTTTCTATCCATCTTACATTCTACAAAATTAGAATAAGAATATCCAATAATTACAAAAGAAGTGTTGTGCCTAGGATATCAGATTCCGAAATTTTGGATCCCTAAAATATATCTAAGGATTATCTTAACTGTAGTCAGGTGGGATTCTTTAGGATCAGCTTGAAATCTAACACAAAGACAAATACTAAATATTATATCAGGTCGTCTAGTAGTCAAGTAAAGCAGTGATCTAATCATTCCTTTATATTTCTTTTGATCAATAGATTTTCCATTCAAATCCTTATATAACTTGACACTGGATATCATGAGAATGTTTATTTTCTTGGATTTATTCATTTCATATTTCTTCAAGATGTCCTTACTATATTTTGATTGATTTAGAAAAGTTTCATCATCTAATTATCTTATGCTAAACCCCAAAAAGTAGGACAACTCTTCCATCACACTCATCTCGAATTCCTTACTCATTTTTTAGAAAAGTCATCATGTAAGTCTTTATCAAAAGATCCAAAAAGTATATCATCAACATAGATATGAGTAATTAGTAAATAATCTCTTACTTTCCTCAGAGAAATGGTGGTGTCTACGCTCCCCTTAACAAACTCCTTCTCTAGTAGGAATGTGTTAAGCCTCTCATACAAAGCTCTGGGTATCTATTTTAATCTATATAAGGCCTTTTTTAAATTTATAAACGTGATTTGGAAATTAGGAACTCTTAGAATTTTGGGTTTTCTCTACAAATACATCCTCTTTTATTACCCCATTTAAAAAGATACTCTTGACATCCATTTAGAAAAGCTTAAATACCTTAAAATAGGCAAAGGCAAGTAGTGTTGAGAGAGTTGCTATTTGCATGTTTTACATTCTTGCAACTTGTATAGTTTTGATGATTTCAAATATTATTATTTTATGTGTTAATATCTCCTAACACTTTTTGGAAGATTTGTTTTTGCTTTTGTGTGAACTAACATTTCAGGAAAATTAAACTCTAGACTACTGAAGACTTCAAATCAAATTTAGCATGAGAGATTTTGTGAATTGAAGCTTGTACTTTTCTTTGAATTAAGTTTGAGAGGGTGTGATTGTAATTGAGTGAATAAACACACACACACTTAAGGAGATCTTTAAAAATTTATACTGATCATTCCTTGACAAACATAGTTCGTACGGGACGATCAAATCAGTTATCTCCTCTAAAGAGCAATGGACCTTGACATATCTTCTCACAAGAATCTAGAAGGAAGAATGAAAAGAGTGAAGTAATCCCAATTCACAAGTAGAGACTCTTACCTTTGAAATCCAAGTGAAGTCTTCTCGCTCCAATGGTAGGAATCCTCCTTTGAATACTCTCTTCCACTCTCTCCTTGGCTATTCTCTCAAGATGCACAGAGATCAAATGACAAAAAGATTGGGTGGCAGTCTAATTTGGACTATTTATACAAAAGACAAGAAAAACCGCCCAAAAACTGCAAGTATTCAATTCTGTACGCAGTGGATCGTCCCGTACGATCGTGGATCATCCTGGACGATTTTACTTAAACAATTTTAAACGACCCCATTTGTATATGTGTACGAAATGTCTTCGTACAGCTAATCATCCCGTACGAACTAGGTTCGTCCGATACGAATGGTTATTACTAGGTCGGTTCTAGAAACAGCTGAAAACCGTTCTAAGTAGGCTAATCGTTTGGACGAAAATTTATTCGTCTGGACGAAATTTTTTTAGAGGACTGATCATCCTGGACGATTATTTATTTTGTCTGGACGAAAATTTTCCAGAGGACCAATCGCAATAGATGATAATTTAATTTCGTCTGAACAAAAATTTTCCAGAGACCAGATCATCCTGGACGATTATTAATTTCATCTGGACAAAAATTTTCCAGAGGACCAATCGCCATTGACGATAATTTAATTTTATCTCGATGAAAATTTTACAGAGAACCAATTGTCCTGGACGATTGTAAAATTCGTCCTGGATGAATAGGACTTAGAAAAAATTTTAAGCAAGTTCCTATTTGTTCCATATGCTCAAAAGGAGATAACTGTCTGATCGTCCCGTATGAACGTATATCATCCAGTACGATCAGTATAAATATTTTATGATCTCCTTATGTGTGTGAGTATGTTTTTATTCACTCAATTACAATCACTCCCTTTTAATTTAATTTCAAAGAAATGCAAACTTCAAATTTTACAAAGTATCTCATTCTGAATTTGATTTGAAGTCTTCGTAGTCTGGAGTTCATTTTTCCTGAAATATTAGTACACACAAGAGCAAATACAAATCTTCTAAAATTGTTAGGAGAAAACTACACATTTGAACAATAATGTTTGGAATCATCAAAACTACATAAGTTGCAAAAATGTAAAGCATTCAAATAGCAACTATCTTAACACATTCACCATTGGAAACACCTAGTGTGGAGACCTAAATTGCATTCATCACAATATAGCATGCATAAATCTCTTTCATGCAAGCATAAGGAGGAACCCAAACTCACTTGAGTTCCAAAATCTAACCCTTAAATGTTTTTGTAGGGGTGATCTCACAAAAGATCTAGTAAGTGCACGTGGTACCTAGATAATGGCTGCTCAAGACATATGACTGGAGATATGGAGAAGTTCATTACACTAGAGACCAGGACTGGAGGTAAAGAGACATTAGGAGACAACACCACCAGAAAAGTGGTGGGCTCAGGTATTATTGGAAACGCTAGAAAAAATTTAATTAAAAATATTTTACTATTTGATAGTTTAAATCATAATTTGTTAAGCATTAATCAATTGTATGACAAAGGTTTTGACATAAAATTTCTTTATGATAAATGCTTGATTAGTTTAAATGATAAATTGGTATTAGAAGGAAAATGAATAAATAATATTTATATCTTGATTGTATTAAAAATTCAAATTCATTGTGTTTAAAAATAATAATAGAGGACTCATGGCTGTGACATAAGAGACTATGCCATGCTAACATAAAAACACTTAGGAATATCACTCAGAAAAACCTAATTAGAGGCGTACCCATGTTAGACTTCACTAAGGATCATCTATGTGATGCTTGCCAATTAGGAAGATAAGTAAAATCATCATTTCATTCAATCAAGGATGTGAATACATCTAGGCCACTAGAAATCCATCACATGGACCTATTTAGACCCGTTAGCATAACTAGCCTAGGTGGGAAGAATTATGGATTTGTGATTCTAGATGACATCACTAGATTCACTTGGGTAAGATTTCTAGCACATAAGAATGAGTCTTTTGAGGAATTTAGAACTTTCTCCACTTGGATTCAATGAAAATTAGGATGCAAAATCTCAAAAATCCATAGTGATCATAGTCAAAATGAAAGATTTGAATCCTTCTGTCAAGAGATAGGAATAGAGCATAATTTCTCTGCCCCTAAAACTCCTCAGCAAAATAGAATAGTATAAAGAAAGAATATAACCTTGGTTGAAGCTGCTAGGGAAATGTTAGCAGAGTACACTCTTCTAGTCCAGCTACTGGGGCAAATGTTTCTTATTGTTCAGATTTATGTTGATGATATTCTATTTGGATTTTCAAATAAAATCTTATGTGATGAATTCTAAAAAATAATGAGTAATGAGTTTGAAATGAGCATGAAGGGAGAGCTGAATTATTTTTTTGGTTTTTGTGTAAAACAAATGGAAAATAGAACATTCCTTAGTCAAATAAAATATATAAAAGATATTTTGAAAAAATATGAAATGGATAGTGCTAAGCCCATGAACACTCCAATGAGCTCTACAATTCAACTAGACAAAGACCCGAACAAAAAATCAGTAAATCAGAAAAAATATAGATAAATAATTAGATCTCTCCTCTATTTAACTGCTAGTAGACCGGGCATAATATTTAGTGTGTGCCTCTGTGCCCGATTTCAAGCTGATCCTAAAGAGTCTCACTTAATAGTTGTCAAGAGATTTCTTACATATCTACTAGGCACCCTGAACTTAGGAATTCGGCATCCTAGGCATAGTTCCTCCTTTGAAATCTTAGGGTACTTAGATTTTGATTTTGTTGGATGTAGTGTAGATAGGAAAAGCACGTCTGGACATATCAATTCATAGGACAATCCTTAGTTTCTTGGTCCAGTAGGAAGAAAAATTCTGTAGCCCTCCCTACGACCAAGGTTGAATATATAACAGTAGGAAGTTGTGTACACAAGTGCTATTATTGAAACATTAACTTCTAGATCTTGGATAACCCGTAGGAATAATCCCAATTATGTGTGACAACATGAGTACAATTTGCATATCTAAAAATCCAATTCAATACTCTCAAATAAAACACATAGACATTAGACATCACTTTATAAGAGATCATGTAGCTAAGGAGACATAGAATTGTAGCATATATCAACAAGAGATAAATTGGCAGATATATTCACAAAATCCCTAGCCTATGATACATTTAGCTCTTTGAGGATAAAACTTGGTGTCATGGACATTCATGCATGATAAAAAAAAATAGTAAAAAAAATGGTCTAAGGTATTTTCTGATCAACACACACTCACCTCACTGAACTCCCAAATTAAATATTTTTCCATCCCCATCGTATTGTATGATTTACATTCGTACTATATGATCTATATATAAATGCACATATCACAACCCTCTGTTTAACCAACACTCCTAATTTAATCCCTAATCTGTACATTATAATATACGATACCATTCGTACTGTATGATATACCTTACTAAGATAATTGAACTTCTTACTATATAATATCAACACTTTTGTATTATATGATCCATGTGTACAAATGGATTAGGATGAATTAAAGGCGGTCGGTACGATATAATTGAACTTCATACTGTACAAATATCCATTCATATTATATGATTAATCTTGTCAAAATTCGTACTGATAACTCCTCGGGACGAACACAATTCCTTTTATGCGTATTGTACGATTCTGATCATACTGTATGATTTGACCACCTTTTCCAAACTTTCATCCTGACAAAATAAGCGCTTGATCGTACTATACGATACACAATCATACTATACGATATTTCAAAATTTCTACAAATTGGAGAGGAAATAAGCTTACTTCACTCATCCTCTCCTCACTACACTCACTCTCACTTGTTCTTACTCGATGGAAAGAAAATGTGGTCGACTCATCCTAGTTAGCTCTTCTTCCTCTAGTCGTCACGATGACCATTTTTTGTTTGCCAAAGATGAAGAAGTGTGCCATAAGTTCAAGGCCTGTAAGATAACCCCATCATGCTTAATCAAGCAACCTTGAACTTTGAGGTGATGATCCTCTTTGCTTCCACAACTTTATAATTTCTCCTCACCTTGGCATTCCCATATAATTCTAAGCTCCTTTTTTAATTCCTTGCAAATCTGATGTTCAATGTAGAAACCTTGACCCTCACCTCTTTTGTATGCTTAAAAAAATGTAGAAATCACTAAAGCCAATCTCGCTCAATTCATTGGGCTTTCACATGAAGAACCTAGATCCCACTCCTTCATCAGAACAAATTCGATTGGAGTTTTGTCAATCTAGTTCTTAGGAATGTTGCCTTCAACTAACACCAACCACTTATACAGTCTCTAACCCAAAATGCCTGCATCATACAACATGTTCTTGGAACATCAATCATACCCAAAGTAGGAGACAGGATTTGCATGACCCCAATTCTATCTGTCGTCAGCTACCTAAATATGTAAAACACTAGATTTGATGAAGCCAATTTAATTCTTGAATATATCCAAAACCTGACCCTTGTTCGCATTCCTACCACCCACAGAAAACTCAACTCAGCTTTTGGCCACCTCATAAGTTACATCTTCACCAAAAATACCAGTTAACCTATCCGGGTGAACCCGACAATCTACCTATTTTTTTATACGGATGCCTCCTTCCATATTTTATTTCATCGGGTCCAAGTGCGGGATGAGCCAGACTTTGATGAAGAAGGAGAGGCTGCTCTAGTTGGAGAACCTACTCCACAAAAAAAAAATATGCTCAATAATGAGGACATGCACCTACTTATCCTCACGATGATCTAATCGAATGACTCAACCAACTACAAACCTGACTTGACTCTCACATCCAAGAATAACACCATTAGCACGAGGAGGACATGTGATGGTTTAGGGAATAATTTCCTTCGATTGATCAATAGTTCACGTCCATACACCAATACTTTCAGCCACCTCCACCACCACCTGATCAGGATCCTACTTATTAACTATGTCACTGTCTTATGTTTTTTCTAAGTGTTGTTTGTTACTCCTCTCTTTGGTAATGTCAAAAGGGGAAGAAGTTTATTTTCTACTTCAGTTATTATGCTTTATTTAGATGACATGTTTATCTACTTTCAATGAAATGCATGTTGGTTTATCTATTTATATTCATGTTTTTAGGATTACAAAAAAAAAACACAAAAAATAATGCTAACTTACTTATCGACGTCATTATTTGACAATATCAAAAAGGGGGAGATTGTTGCAGCTCATGACCCCTAGCTTGAGATTTAGATGATGACAAATAATGTCTACTGAATTATTTTATTATTCATTGAATATTTTGAATGTTGCTCTTGTCTGTGAGTACTAATATTTTAGAGAGATCACATTTTGCTCAAGACTACAAGCAGACTCAAAGTTGGGCAGAATAGAATGTGAAGCATGTAACTTTGTATATTTCTTTTATTCTTTATTTTTTCTTTTCTTGAGCCTGGCCACAAAGTGTATGCAAACTGAATAACCATGCACACGTATAGGGGGGGATTTTTTTTTCTAAAATGTTTTTTTTTTCTCTATAGATTGTACTGTATAATTTTAATTTGTACTGTATGAATTATTGTGGCTCAACGGCATTCCATGAACTAATCATACTGTACGATGATTATCGTACTGTACAATGTGTTTCTAATTTGAAACCATAGCCTCCAGATTAATTTTAGTAATTTTTTAAATCATGAATTTTGAACTAATTGTATTGTACGATCTGGGATCGTACTGTACAAACAGAAATGGCTAAATTGAAATTTTAGAGTTTTTTTAGCCTGATTTATATATGATACTTTTGTCTTTTGAAAATATATGTGAGAGGAACATGACAAGAAAGAAACTCTTGAGAGGGATCTACTTTATGAGATTTTGGGTTTGTGAGAGGAAGGAGAAGGTGATTTTTTGACGGAGAAGGTGTGTGGGGGGATCACATGGTTGCTCCAAGCCTACTACACGCTTGCGCCTCCTATAGCCCGAGAAAATTTTGTGCAAGCTCTCTAAGGGGGAGATCCTTCAAGGTCTGTGTCCTCAAGGGTACTCTTCCTTCTTTAGGAGGGAGAAAAATGAGAAGGTTTGCTATCATCAGCGAGAGGGTGACATAGCGTTTGGTACTCGGCCACACCAGGGAAGGTGAAAGTGAGGTTTTGTAAAGGCTTCTCCGCCCTGATGTAGGGGCAAAAGGAGAATTACTTTTGAGTAGTGAAATTTTCGCAGTGGAGAACTCCAAGAGGTAAACGTAGGTCAAGTGACCGAACGACTATAAATCTTTTGATGTGATTTTTCCATTTATTGCACTTTACTTATGTTTTGCATCTTACATTTCTATAACTGCTTGGTGAAGATTATATTCTAGATCTTTGTTGTACGATTTACAATTTCACCATTATTGTTGAAATCGTGATTTAATCATTCGCTTTCGCATCAAGATAAGTTTTGTTTAAAAATTAAAAACAAAAATTTAGAGCTCCTATTTAGGATTGTTTCTTTATTACAAAAATTTCCAATTCATCCCCTCTCTTGGCGCATCTCGAACTTTCATAGCCCAGGTTTATAAAATGTCAGCCGTTGATCTTTTGATCAATGGCTGAGATTTCATCATACCACGCTCCGTTTCAACCATGTATCCCGTGGTATTTTAAATTATTTTAAATATTAAATTTAAAGTATTTTGAATTAAAATTTATTTAAATTAATTAAAATATATTATAAAATATTTAATTTTATTTTAAAATAAATTTTATATTTTTTAGATAAATATTTAAAATCTATTCATATTTTAGAATATGGAGTGTTGTTAGTGTACCCGCCACTTTAATTTTTGTATTCTTGGTTGTAATAAGTAAGGTAGTTTTCTATGGACATGTATTAATTAATTTTATTATATCTGATATGCTATTGTGATTGTGTATATGATTACTTCCTTTTTTTTAGTTTTTTGGCATTTGTGTTCACTTTTGTTTTAACCTAGACACGTGAGGCTCATTCAGGGTGTGAAAATTTTTTACTCATATTTAAAAAAATTTAAATTTTAGGAGTTAATTAAAATAGAAAGATAATGAATCTAAAAGAATAAACCAGGGATCATCACCGGGTCGCATACATATTATTGCACCTTCTTTCCTTATTTAATACACTTCTCTGCTCTGGGTAGAGTTCAGATAATCTGACTTATGAAGATGAGTTCTGAACCTAGGAAGCCTAGTGTTCTAAAAAACTATTTTTTCAGCCTTTTTCAAAAAATTTTGAGCATACATGATTTGGGTATTTCGACCAACACGCATTACATTAGAAACACCTTTAAAAGAGTCTAAATTTTAATTGCATCAGTATTTATTATTTTCACCCAATATAAGTTGAAGGGGCGACTTAGGATAATCTTAAAGTCAGCCCCAACTCTCCAAAAATTTTAATAAAAAATGTACCTACCACTCTTTCATATAATGACCAGATTTATGTATTTAAAATCGAATAGGTTGTTAGCTGGCTCCCTAATTTAGGATGAGATAAGTCCAGATCTTGCATTGCAATAGTTAGGTTCGGATCACCATGGTGTGGCACCCAATTTAGATTTAGGATCTAGGGTAGATCTTGGATCATAAGACCCCAACCTCCAGGAATATAATATCAAAATTTTAATAAAATATTCAACCCAAACTAAACTTCTCTCAACCAAAAAATATAAAGCCCAACACTTAGATTAGGTTGGGATATTTTTAGATGGTTCTGAATCTCAAAGTGTCCCCTACTCTTCTTCACTTGACTCCGCTAATAAGTGTTCAATCTTGATCCTTTCCCTTTTGAAATTCCAAAATTTACCTCCTTTTGTACTATTCTTAGAAAATATGTTAACAAAATTTTGTCATTATTTTAATCAAGTGTATTCATAGGAGACCTCATCTTTCTATTATTTAATTAACTACGAGGGCTTACACTCGTAGGAGATTTAGAACAAACACAACCTAATTTTTCAAAATCTATTTTCAAAACTCTGTTGATATTTCTTTTGGGAAATCAAATTCATAATGATTGTTATTATCATATCATATGATTACTAATAGATATATTCTCTTTCTTTTGAAAAGATTTATCATGTGTTAACATCAGTTCAAATATGAAACTAATGATCATTTTCCCTTGATTATTATTATCCAATTTTAGATTAAACCTCATTTTGACCCTCCCAGGGTCATATGTGGTTCTCCCTTAAATCAGACTATGATAACTAACAAAAATTTTAAATTCTGGATCTAAACCTGTTAGGAGAATTTATCTCTTCCTTTTGAAGTGATATATTCATCTCTAATGGTCTGTACGACTTAAGAATTGAATTTAAATTTATTTTAAATTTTCCAAAAAGCAAAATTCAAAATCTGAAATAGACATCTTTGAAAAGTTCAACCAATGATATAGTTATCATAATGCCCAAATATTTATTAAATAATGATATCTTCTTCCTAATGGGAGATATATTATTTATTTATAAAACTTTGGGTATGAAATCAATGGTGACTCACCTAGAATATTGTGGTTAGAAATTAAACCGAACTCCACTTTGACCTTCCAAGGTCATATATTGTTCTCTCTTGAATCTAATCATGAGATTCGAGGTAGGACTCTTAATCTTAGATTTAAACCTATTCTGGAAGCTTATTTCCACTTCATGAAGTGGCGTGACTCTCCTAATGGAATTTTTGGTCTCAAAATTCAAATCCAAAGTCAATTCTAAATTTCCAAAGAAAACTGATCTTTTTCAAAAACCTGCCTAAAAATTCCACCAACATCTTCCAAACTTTATGATAACTCTCATGCTTAATCAAGCAACCTTGAACTTTGAGGTGATGATCCTCTTTGCTTCCACAACTTTATAATTTCTCCTCACCTTGGCATTCCCATATAATTCTAAGCTCCTTTTTTAATTCCTTGCAAATCTGATGTTCAATATAGAAACCTTGTTACCCTCACCTCTTTTGTAGCTAAAAAAATGTAGAAATCACTAAAGCCAATCTCGCTCAATTCATTGGGCTTTCACATGAAAACACTAGAGCCCACTCCTTCATCAGAAACAAATTCGATTGGAGTTTTATAAATCTAGTTCTTAGGAATTGCCATTTTTTTAAAATAATTTAAATTATTTGAATACCTTTAATATTTAATTAATACTTAATTAAATATTATATTAATTATTTTTCAAAACCAAAAATTATTTTCAAATTACAAAAAATTTTGTGAATCTCTCGAAGAATTTTAAATTATTTTTTATGATAGTTTTTAATTATTTAATTTTAAAACTTATATATACATATGTTGGTATATATGTATTTATATATTTTAAATTTATTTTAAAAAATATATGTTTTTAAATCTTTAAACTTTGAGAGATCAAATGAGATTTTAAGCATAGGTTTAGATATTTGAATAGAACCAATGGGGAATGGTTAGTGAGCAATTGTATATTGTTCACTAACCTAGCCTTTAATTTAATTATATGTTTTACTCTTTTTAGTACTTGCATGTTTAAGGTACATACACCACATAGCCTAGGATCTACTAGATTTAAGGACTTGATTATGCTATTTTTGTGTATTTGTAGATGTGATGTCTAAGGGTTAGCAATAATGATTTAATCTCATGTAACTTAGTGACACCATTAAGAATAATAATTAAGGATTTATGTAGAGAACTTACAAAATTTTAATAGTTTGGGTGCATGTTCCATTGACTTAAAATTTTGAACAAATAACATAGTGACACTACCCTTTCATAGAAATTATCCCACTAATTTTAGAAGTCATTAGACCTCTTAATAAATTTACTAGGGTTTAACCCTTTAATTAACCTCCTAAACTTCTAAAAATTCTAATAAATCAAGATTAACTCTAAAAAATACATGTACCTCCAACTTACCATAATTTAATCCTTAATAAGTGAAAATTGAAACCACTTTAATTTGACAATAAACACAACCATAATTTAATTTTAACCAAAAATAAATATTTAATCAATTTAATTATTTTAAAAATTTTAAAAAGCCCAAAAATTTATCAAGCACTTGTTGATCCCTCCTTAGATTAATTATGATCTTTGGAGGTGATTTTAAGGAGTTTGGGACCTATATGGGTTCAAATCATTAAAAGGACCCTTAATTGAAACAAATTAAAAAAATCAATAAATACCTAAATTTCGTTAAAACGTAACTAATTACAAAGAAATTCAAATCAATCAAACTCAAAGGCATATAATTCAAACTAAAATCTAATATTTTTAAAAAAATGTCAAACCTTCAAAATCTGGTCAAAGTAAAAAAGTCAACCATTTGGTCAAATCCAAATCATAAGTTAGGCTCAAACTTCTAAAATCCATAACTTTTCGTAGAAAACTCTAAATTAAGTGTGCTAACAATCAAACTAATCATCATAAGTTCTATTATTTATTAAAAATATAAAACCTTCAAAACTAAATTTAATTTAAAAAGTCAATTTATGGACCCTTAATTAATATAATTAAAATAATTTTAATAAATCAAAAAAATTCAATAATTCATTAAAACTCTAGAAATCTTTAGTTTGATTAATAAAAATCATCTAACCAAGTAAATCAACTTAATCAAACCTTATTGCTACTAGGTAATCCAGGCCTACGAGGCTATTAGGTTAGCCCTAATGAAGGTGAAATAAACTTCACAATCTTAGTGTAAAACAAAGGTAGCAATTATTTAACAATTAAAATATATTTAAATTAATCTTTAATACATTAATACTTAAAATCTAACATAAAACCTCCTTTCAGTCTTAACAAACTCAAACTTTAGACAACATCAACTAACTACCCAGTATAGGATCTACCACAGTCACACAACCTTCTGCACACACTTTAGATGCTTTGCTAGGACAACTGACTCTAGATCTAGGCTAGGCCAGTGTTTACTTTTTCGCTGTGTGCTAAATTTTTTGAGATTTTATTGCATGTATGGATGAAACTGTATGGTGTATTTTTCTTACTTTTACTGTACTCTATGGATGATTTATGTATTTGGCGACTAGATTACCCTTAGGATCATAATTATCTAGATATTCATTGAGTTTTTTATAGGTGGCCATGCCCATGCAGGAAAATAAAAGGGGGATAAATAAAAATTAATAATAAATATGTTTGCTACAATTACTTTGGCCTCTTAGCCCCTAAATAAAAGGAGCGTGGCCAAGTGTGTTTACTTCATTTCCTGTAAATATATATAACTGCTTGGGAATGTCTTTTGATATTTAAATGTTTAGGATAACCATCCAGGAGAGTCTAGAATTTTTATTTTTCATGCATATATAATTTATTTGAGTTGGGATACACAGATCTAAAGGTTGGATTCTAAAGATGAAAGATACCTTTTTGAGGGATAGTCCTTTCTTATTTAGAAGTCAAAATTTGGATTATTTTTCATACCCAAAGTGGAAAGGGTGACCTTCCCCTCGAGGGAAGAGTTCTCTATTCCATTTGGGTAGTTAGCTATAAAGAATCCAAGTAGCCCGAAGGAGAAGAAGACTGAAGACTTAAAGCCGAAGAGTATCCCACTTAAAGTCACTTATGTCTTTATTAGGACTAGAATATGGAGTGTTGTTAGTGGTACCCGCCACTTTAATTTTTGTATTTCTTGGTTGTAATAAGTAAGGTAGTTTTCTTATGGACATGTATTAATTAATTTTATTATATCTGATATGCTAATGTGATTGTGTATATGATTACTTCCTTTTTTTTAGTTTTTTGGCATTTGTGTCCACTTTTTGTTTTAACCTAGACACGTGAGGCTCATCAGGGTGTGAAAATTTTTTTACTCATATTTAAAAAAATTAAAATTTTAGGAGTTAATTAAAATAGAAAGATAATGAATCTAAAGAATAAACCAGGGATCATCACCGGGGTCGCATACATATTATTGCACCTTCTTTCCTTATTTTAATACACTTCTCTGCCTCTGGGTAGAGTTCAGATAATCTGACTTATGAGGATGAGGTTCTGAACCTAGGGAAGCCTAGTGTTCTAAAAAACTATTTTTCAGCCTTTTTCAAAAAATTTTGAGCATACATGATTTGGGTATTTCGACCAACACGCATTACATTAGAAACACCTTTAAAAGAGTCTAAATTTTAATTGCATCAGTATTTATTATTTTCACCCAATATAAGTTGAAGGGGCGACTTAGGATAATCTTTAAATATCAGCCCCAACTCTCCAAAAATTTTAATAAAAATGTACCTACCACTCTTTCATATAATGACCAGATTTATGTATTTAAAATCGAATAGGTTGTTAGCTGGCTACCTAATTTAAGATGAGATAAGTCCAGATCTTTCATTGCAATAGTTAGGTTCGGGTCACCATGGTGTGGCACCCAATTTAGATTTAGGATATAGGGTAGATCTTGGATCATAAGACCCCAACCTCCAGGAATATAATATCAAAATTTTAATAAAATATTCAACCCAAACTAAACTTCCTCTCAACCAAAAAATATAAAGCCCAACACTTAGATTAGGTTGGGATATTTTTAGATGGTTCTGGAATCTCAAAGTGTCCCCTACTCTTCTTCACTTGACTCCGCTAATAAGTGTTCAATCTTGATCCTTTCCCTTTTGAAATTCCAAAATTTACCTCCTTTTGTACTATTCTTAGAAAATATGTTAACAAAATTTTGTCATGATTTTAATCAAGAGTATTCATAGGAGACCTCATCTTTCTATGATTTAATTAACTACGAGGGCTTACACTCGTAGGAGATTTAGAACAACACACACCTAATTTTCAAAATCTATTTTCAAAACTCTGTTGATATTTCTTTTGGGAAATCAAATTCATAATGATTGTTATTATCATAATCATATGATTACTAATAGATTATATTCTCTTTCTTTGAAAAGATTTATCATGTGTTAACATCAGTTCAAATATGAAACTAATGATCATTTTCCCTCGATTATTATTATCCAATTTTAGATTAAACCTCATTTTGACCCTCCCAGGGTCATATGTGGTTCTCCCTTAAATCATACTATGATAACTAACAAAAATTTATAATTCTGGATCTAAACCCGTTAGGAGAATTTATCTATGCCTTTTGAAGTGATATATCATCTCTAATGGTCTGTACGACTTAAGAATTGAATTTAAATTTAGTTTTAAATTTCCCAAAAGAAAAATTCAAAATCTGAAATAGACTTCTTTGGAAAAGTTCAACCAATGATAATAGTTATCATAATGCCCAAATATTTATTAAATAATGATATCTTCTTCCTAATGGGAGATATATTATTTATTTATAAAACTTTGGGTATGAAATCAATGGTGACTCACCTAGAATATTGTGGTTAGAAATTAAACCGAACTCCACTTTGTCCTTCCAAGGTCATATATGGTTCTCTCTTGAATCTAATCATGAAATTCGAGGTAGGACTCTTAATCTTAGATTTAAACCCTATTCTGGAAGCTTATTTCCACTTCATGAAGTGGCGTGACTCTCCTAATGGAATTTTTGGTCTCAAAATTCAAATCCAAAGTCAATTCTAAATTTCCAAAGAAAACTGATCTTTTTCAAAAACCTTCCTTAAAAATTCCACCAACATCTTCCAAACTTTATGATAACTCTCATCATTGCTATGAGTCTTCCAAAAGGGATAAGACATAGATGTAATAATGTTGCCTTCCAGGTTGTCTTTGAGAGATTCATTATCATGAGTAACAAAGATAATAGTCCTGGTATTGTTGAATGGGGATGTTGTTGATCACATTGAGAAGAAAGATGATCCATCTAAAAGTTTTTTTCCTATTATTGTTTTGCCTCTACTTGAGTTGGTTACTCCCTCGAGGAGGTAGGTTGAGACTGATTTTGTGATCCCTGTTACTGTTGCTCCTCCATTAGAGAATTGTGCAATTTTTCTGTGTTGTGATGATGGCGATGTGGGTGACCATGTCATGGTGGCTTCCCCTAAGGGAAAGATTGAGATTGTTAGTCCTAACATTATTGGTCTTGTTGCTAGTAATGAGCTACTTAATGTGGATGTAAATAACTTTATGATGTTAATATGGGGGTGGTGAATATTGATTCTAATGAGTTGGATCATTCTTTTGTTTCTCCTATGACGCATGTTGATTTGGTTGTGTTGGTCTCCTCTGTGGGACTGGGCATGAATGAATAACTTGTTGATGTTCCAGTTACTTTACTCTTTGCTAATGCCTTGTCATGTGGGCATGAGTTCGTGGGAAAATATTTTAGAGAAAATTGATTGGATTGAAGATTCTTATTCTTCTCCTTCTGAGGATGCTGAAAAAGAAGTAATTGAAAAGGATGACTTAGTTTATCTGAATGAAAGTAGTGGTCATACTTTTGTTCTAATGTGTAAATGAAGAAAGAGGAATTCCAAAAAATAGCTACTTTTTGGTTGGCTTGGTGGCTGGTTCTTTGGAGCTGTGGGGTGTTGGTTGCTGTTGTGGTGCCAGTTTTTGGATCTTTGGGCTATGGCTTTGGATGGCATTGTATCTTTGGATGTAGACATTTGACTACTGGGCAATCGGTGACTTCCTCTGACTCCTTTTTTGTTTGCCTATGCTTAGGCTGGTCTTCTTTTTGTACTGTCTTGGTTTTTGGTTTTAGGTGGATTCCAATGCTCTTAGGTTTTTATTTTCAAATGTTGTATTTTAGCTAGCTTTGGAGTAATTATTGACTTGTTTTTTTTTATCTTCATTAACTCGTAGTCCTCTTCCATGGAGTTTTATCAAAAAAAAAAAAAATATCATGAGTAACAAATTCTCCTTTTCAACAACATCATCCCTTAGAGCCAACAGATCAGCATGTTTGTTAGGTATTTGGTCAATAATATAATTAGCATTTTCCCCATTCGTTTCGTTTAATAAGAAATTCTCTTGAGGCAATCCTTACTCATCAACACTAACCACTTCCGTATCCTTATTGTTCACCAATATCTAATTATTTTCTTTGATGATAGTCTCTTCCAAAAGCAAACCAACCGAATTAATTAGAGCAGGACTTTCAATATCACCAATGATATCATCAAGTTTGTGAAGTTCAACATTTCCATCTTTTCCATCTTTTCTATCATATTTATTCTCAAACTTCCTAATAGGTATCTATGGCTGAATGTTTTGATTATAGGCCTCACAATCCTTTTGTTCATCAATAACCATATTAGGAGAGCTATCCAAGTTAAAAATTTCCACATTCTGATTTGAACCTTCTTTTCCTTCCCAATATTAAATTTGGTTCATCATTTTCTTTAGCTAAATTATTAACACCATTTTTCACTTTTTTTAGTTGTGGATGAACCACGAAACATTCATTGATTGAATGTCCATGAATCTTACAATGAGAATAGAAATCTAGAACATTTTCAAAATCCACTTTTTGTAAGTACCCTGACTTTTCAGAACCAAGCAAAATCTCTTTGGGATGTTTCCTGGTAATATCTAATTCAACCAATATTTGAGAAATGGATGGCCTTGAGTGAGATGCAGTGGCTTGGTCTGATTGCAAAGGCCTCCCAAAAATGGAACCCAAAGCATGTAATACATGAGAATTGAAAAAATGCAATCGAAGGTTTGAGAATGAAATCCAAATTGGAACTATGGGGGATTCTTACAGAATGTCAAAGAAAGGAGTCCATTTCAGTAAACACATTTGGTAATTATTGATATAATAAGATATCTTAGAAAACACACGATAATAATCAAGATCATTAGATAACTGTATAGCAATATGTCTAGGATCCATCAATCTGATCGAAAATATACCAAAAAGTTTTATGTTCCCAAAGAAAACCCTAATCATATCAAGATTAGGTCTTCGTATGGAAAACCTTCCAACTAAAGTAAACTTATAAGGTGAAGCTAGTTTCATTATATAATTATCAATAAATTAAAGAGTCGAAAATCCTTTTACATAAGCTTTAGTAAACGAGAATGTGGATCTAAAGAAGAAGAAGCACCATAAAAAACTTGCAAAAAGATCGGGTTTTAGATTTAGCAACTTTACCATCCTCACAGGAAAAATGAGACTTGGAAAAAACCAAAGCTAATGGAGGAATACCCCTTGGATTTGGCAGAGACGACGACGTCCCCGACACCATATTACAAGAGTAATAGAAAACCTAAGGATCGATGGCCTTAGGAAATAAAAAAATGGAAACCAACAATAAAAGTGAGATAAACCCAAATCAATATTAACGGGCATTGGATGAATAGAGAAAACCACGATCACCAGAGCTCAGTCACAAGGAGAGAGAGAAAGTAGCGGTTGAGGTATCTAAAGGTGTTCCTTATGTGTTGTTATGTTATATTAGCTTAAGGAGTTACAATTCTTGAGATTCACCATAATCAAAATAGTATAAAGCCCAAATTAAATCCCTAAAGTTATAAATGTATTTACTTTTGGAGAGATTAAAAATGAAACTAACAGAGATCTTAATGTCTTTAAATTAGATGAGTTTTAAACACTTTCTGATGAACATATATCTTAAATTTCATTGGAATTGGAGCAAGTTTGACACTCATAATTGACCGATGATATTTATAAATTCATAATTAATCTAAATTAAATTCAAAAATATAAATTAAGTGTCAACTCACTTATGATTAAGCTTAAATAAGGAAAATTAAAAGTCCTATCATAAACACTTAAAATTAAAAATATTTTAAAATTTTAGAATAATATCTAATTAATTAAGTTTAATAATTAAAAAATAATAAATAATTTCATATACTAATAATCATCCATAAAAGTCATCAGTGATATTTGGAAAAGATTTCAAGAGATTTGAAGTTGATTTTGTGCAAAAATAAAAAATTTCCTAATTACTTGAATTATTTAAATCCATTAAAAAGGATGACCTCATAAAATTCATTCTAATTACAATAAATTCCAAATGACACAAACCTAAGGAATTGAACTTGTCTCTAGGTCTAGTATTTTTTAAATTAAAAACATCAAAATTCTAAGAAAATTAAAACGCCAAAATTCGGTCAAATCTTGTTTTTTAAAAAATTAAAAAATTCTTAAATTTAATACAATTTAAAAACTTCAGAATTTGATAAACTCACTAAACTAAATGAAATTCATAACAACAATATTCAAAAATATAAATAGTACACTCCAATAATTTTTTAGGCTGGACTACCTCACACTACAAGGCTACAAATCCTAGGGAGGATTCAATCCTCATGCTCGTTGAGACAATGCTGTAAATGAAATGATATAATGTAGTTATTAATTAATAAGTAGTGAATTTAATTGATTAAAATTCACCAAAAAATAATCATTAACAAGATACTTAGGCTATAGAGTTCGTATACCCATATGCTTGACTCTTTTTTGAAAGGCAAAGGTGTATTGGATTGCAAGCTTTAAAGGCTAATAAAAATATTCTAAATGACCAATTCATCAATCAATTTAACAATTAAAAAAATCTATCTTAAACTAATTTTCAAAATATCAAATATACTAAAACATAAACTCAAACCAAACTCCTTCTAACTTTCAATACATCAAATGCTATAAAAAAAATTCAAATAATAACAAACTTGTGCACACATCAATAGGATATATCGAAGCCACATAGCCTTATACACACATTGAAGATTGTTTCCTAGAATAACAAATTCTAATTTTTGGCTTGGCCATTATTCTTTTATATGTATTTTTCATAATAATATGGATTGATGTGGATTTGTATGTGAATAAATGTTTATTGTTATGATTTGATGAGATTTATGATGTTTATATTGTGATGCTTATGATGTGATATGGGATGGGTGTTTCGATTTTTTAAGGTTAGGAGTGATCTAGATTCTATTTGGCTTAGATTCTATTCTTGATAGGCCCTTACATATGGATCAAGCAACGGATTCTATATATCGTCCTACTATGGCCCGTGTTTTAGTTAAGTTGGATATCTCAAAAAGCTTCCTAATGAGATTTGGATTGATCTAAATTAAATGGATATTTCCAAAAAGTTGTATTTGAAAATCTACCTATTTTTTTCTCTCACTGTAAGATGCATGGTCACAGTTTAAATGAGTGTTACAAACTTCATCCTCATATTCGGAGGGAGAAAGAGTCTTCCAAGTAAACCATTGGAAAGGATGTTTTTTCGGTTGATCATGAAAATGTCATTCTGATTCTTGTTACTATTGAGGGTAATGTTTCTAAAGTTCAGGGTAATGTTGTAGAAGCTATACAGCCTACTATTCCTCATATTGAACTGATTCCCTCTAATGGTGTTGATCCTCTTGTTGGTCAGAATGATAATCATAACCCGATCTATAGTTTACCTTGTGACTCTCAAAACATGGATGAACAAACATTGGCTATCACTTCTAATATAAATAACGTGCCTTCTTCTTCTTCTTCTACTTCTAATTTTTGTGTTATTATTCAAAAAAATTTTGATATGGAGGTGGTATTATTAAATGCTAATTGTGCTAATAAGCTGCACTCTCATACTATTGTGAATTATTAGGTGGCTGGTCTTAATAGTGAGGTGGAGACTAATGTTGAAAATGAGCTGAGTAACAAAACTTATGACGGAGAAGATACTTTTTTCGAGGAGGGAGATCTACCTCGGGATGAGAGGCAGGCAGGTATGAAAATTATAGTAATTTCCCCTTAAACACCCAATACCATAGTGATGCTTTTACTAATACTGAGGACATGTACATTACAAATAAATGTTTTGCTAAAGATGATAATGAAACTAGTTATATCAAGTTTCAGAGTAGGAGAGGGAGGAAAAAAAGAACATTATTTTACTAACTCCTAGAACCACTCGATCAGATACTAGTCATTAACCTTATTTTTTATGTTTAACTCTATCATTTGGAAGGTTAGGTGCATTTGGTGTCCCTCCACTAGGTTACGTGTTAAGAATTTATGTCGCATTTATAATGTTTCTATTCTTATTTTATTAGAACCTTTTATTTCCTCTTCTAAGTTAAGTTGCATGGCTAGATATTTGGGTTTTAAATATGCTATTTCTAATGTTTCTAAAAAAATTTAGGTGCTTTGGAAGGACCCTATTCATATTGATGTTGTTGGAGATTTCACTCAAGTTTTAGATTATAATATCGATGTTTTAAATTCTCACTGCTATGCTTCCTTTGTTTATGCTACTTCTTCTTGTTATTTGAGGAAAGTGTTATGGGAGCAACTTATTCACTTTCATAGTAATTATTGTGTTCCTTTGCTTGTTGGAGGGGATTTTAATACTATCTCTACTCCTTCTGAACGTATAGGGGGATCTTCCCTTATCTACCAATCTATGGAGGATTTTAATAACATGATTATGGAATGTAATTTAGTGGATATTGGTTTCTTTGGTAATAGGTTCACTTGTAATCGTGGTCACTTATGGCAAAGGTTGGATCGCGTTTTATTTAATGATTGTTGGCTTAATTTTTTTAACTCTACTAATGTTGAACATATGAGTAGGACTCTTTATAATCACTCTCCCTTGCTTATTTCTCTTAAGACTATGCACAATAATTCTCCTTCTCATTTTAGATTTCAAAATATGTGGTTGCGCCAGGACTCCTTTATGGACTTAGTTCAAAAAAATTGGCATGCCCCTTTAAATCTAGATAACTCTATCTTCGAAATAAGGAGGTTTTGGTTTAAACTTAAAAGGCTTAAGTAAGTTTTAAATTGGTAGAATTATAATGTTTTTAAAAACCTTTTATTTCTAATATCTTAAATACTGAAGAGTATGTGAACACTATTGAGTCTCAATGTCAGCTTACTCCTAATAATAATTTTAGCCTTTTGAGAAATGCTAAGGATAATTTTCATAAATTACAAGCTTGAGAGGAGATTTTTTGGAAATAAAAATCGGTTGTGAAACATCTTGTTGAAGGAGATAATAATACCAAATATTTTCATGATTTGGTTAAGAGGAAATGTGCTAAAAATTATATTCATAAAATTAATCGTGATGATGGCTCTATTTATGAGGATGGTTTGGAAATTTCTAATCTTGTTGTTAATCATTTTCAAAAATGTCTTAATAAAGATTTTAGACCTACTTATATTGATAACTCGGATATTATCCCTAATTTGATTTCTCTTGAAGATGAGCTTATTTCAAAATACCCTACACTTGAGGAGGTCAAAGTGATTGATCATGGCATGAATGGTGATTCTATGGTGAGGCCAGATGGTTTCACCACTAAATTCTTTCAACAAACCTGGCAAATTATTAGTAATGATCTTTACTCTGCTGTTAATGAATTTTTGTTGGTAATTATATTCCTAAGTTCTTTATCTCTACCTCTATTATGGGAAATAACCATGTTAGTAACTGGAATGATTTTAGACATATTAGTCTATGCACTTTTTTTAATAAATTGCTCTCCAAAATCCTTATGAATCATTTAACTATTTTCTTACCTAAAATTATCTCTCCTCATTAAATGGGGTTTGTTAAAGGGAGGGGCATTACTGAGAATATTCTTCTTGCCTAGGAATTTTGCCAAGATCTGGATGTTAGGTGAGAGGTGGCAATATGATTTTAAAACTTGATATTGCCAAGGCTTATGATAACATTGATTGAGAATTCCTTCACAATATTATGCATTTATTTAGTTTTGACATGAATATTATTAATCTTATTAAGAATTGCTTTAAGGATTCTAACTTTTCCATCATTATTAATGGTATAATGGTTTTTTAAAATCTTCTCATGGACTTAGAGAGGGTGATTCTATGTCACCTAGTCTTTTATTAATGCTGTCGATTATTTATCTAGAGGCCTTGCTCATCTCTTTGAAAATTCAACTAGCCTCTATTTCAGAACTTTGGGGGATTTCCCTATTTCTCATCTTTATTTTGCAGATGATTTTATTATTTTTATTAATGCTTCTATTAATAGGATTAATAAACTTATGAACTTCTTTAATCATTTTTGAAATGGTTAGTGGTCTTTCTATGAATAAACATAAGTTCTACTTTATTCCTTCCAAGAAAGTGCCTAATGAATGTATTTTGGCCATTAATAATGCTAATGGTTTTATGCATGGTAATTTTCCTATTAAATATCATGGGGTGCCTTTTTCTAAAGGTAAAAAGAAGACCTTTCTTTTTGATGATTTAATTACTAATGTGTAGAACAAACTACTATCATGGGATTCTAATTTCCTGAGCTTTGGGGGTCATCTTATTCCTATTCATAGTATCTTGTGTTCTTTGTTGATTTTTTATTTTTTTGAAATCTTCTTCCTTCTCAGGCTGTTTGCAACAGGATTGATAAACTTTTTAACAATTTTTTTTGGAAAGGGGATAGTACCAACTCCAAAATTATTTGGTCTTCTTGGGACAAGTGTTGTGGTGTCTTGGATAAAGGGGCATTAGATTTTAAGAGTATGAATGATTTGGCTTATGTTTCTCCTTCAACTTATGGTATAATTTTCATGCTAAAGTGAACTTTTGGGCTAAGTTTATATTTGCTAAGCATTGTGTGGGTAAACATACGACTACTTGTTGTTTTAACCAAGGTGACTCTAAGGTGTGGAAAAGATTGTGCAAAATTAAATGGATTGTTGAGCCCTTTCTCTTTTGGAGGCTTCGTGGTGGTGACAATTGTTTTTGGCAAGATAGTTGGTTGGGGGTCAATTTATTCACTCCCTTACTAACTCTTCTTCCAAAATGACAGTTAAGGTGATTTTCTTCTTTTCTGATAATTGTTAGAATTATTACAAGCTTGTTAATGTTATTCCTGGTTTTATTATTCAACAAATTTTGAATCTTCCTCTTAATACTAAAGCTGATGATGTTCTTTTATATGGTTTATCCAAAGATGGTGCTTTTAGACTCAAGGATGTTTGGCATGCCATTAGAGCTAAGAATGAGGTTACTAATATTTTTTTCCTTGCTTTGGCATAAAAGTATTCCTTCCATGTTGGTTGTCTTTGTTTGGAAGATAACTTAATTAAAAGGTTTGTCTTACATAAGTTTATCCTTAATTAAAAAGGTTTGCTTTTAGACTCAAGGATGTTTGTCTTACATAAGTTTATCCCTATGAAAGATAACTTAATTAAAAAGGTTTTATTTTACCATCCAAATGTCAATGTTGTTATCATCTGGAGACCATGCATCATGCTTTTCTTTATGGTCCTTTAGCTGTTAAAACTTGGATTTATTTTGATGATATGTTTCAATTGAATTGCTTTAATACTAAAATGTCTATTTATGCCTTGCTTAATTGTTGGTTCATCAAGTCTAAAGGCCATATAAAAAATGTGATCCCTTCTCTTATTTTTGTGGTATTTATGGTTGGATAGAAATAATTCTATCTTTAATGGTGTTGGTATTAACCACCATAGGATTATTCATAATGTGAAAGATAAGGTTGTTGGTCTTTACTTAGTTAAATTACTTTCTATCAAGAATTTTAAGAACTTTTTTTGCTATTGCTTCTGCTTTAGGTATTATGCTGGAGGAGGACCATCTTCCTAAAAATCCTAGGCTTATTTTTGGACCAAACCAACTTTTAATTCTAAAAAACTTAATATGGACGGTGCTCGTGTTGGGCCCTCTTCGGGTTGTGGTGGGGTTATTATGGATGGTTATGGTAGCTTCATTATGGTTTTTGCTAGTCCTTTGCAGAATTTTGATGTTAACAAAGCTGTGACTCTGGCTTAGCTCTATGGCTTAAGGTTTTGTATCTCTTTAGATTTAACTAACATTATTATTGAATTGGATTATAAGTTTTGTTTTTAATTATTAAATGTTGCTGAGGATTTGGTGTACAACTCATCTCTTTTTTATCTGGTGAGGGATGTTAAGAATTTGTTGATTTTTATGAACTTTTTTGTTTCCCTTGTTCATAAGGTTCATAATGTGTGTGCTAATTAGCTTACCAATTGGGGGAAAGATTTGGACTGTATGTCTGATGTTACTGATACAAATTTACCTGCTCCTCTATGGGGTCTTTTAAGGTTAGATAAGATTCGTATGCCTTATGTTAGAACCTAATTTGTGCTTTTGGCTGGAACTTTGTTCTATAGTTTTTTATTGGGGTCACTTCCTGTGTCTTGTTCCTTTTCTGCTACATTGTTTTTTGTCCAGGTTGTAGCTTTACTACTTGTGATGTTAAGCATGTCTATTTTTTGGATAGCCCTGATTTACTTGAGGTTTTGGTTGTGTGGAAGATTTTAGCTTGTTGTTCTATTTTATTCTTAATTGATCCTATTTACTACTATTTGGGGGGTTTGATTATGCTGGGGGGTGTTTTTCTTGCTAATGGTGGTCTGTGGTGGGTGTTATATCTTGATGTTTGTTTTTTTTATCCCTGAAAGGGGGGTTGGAGGGTGTCTCCTGGTGCTTCTGGTTGGTTCTATTACTTTACGCTTATTGTCCTGGGTTTTGTTTTTCCTTCTTTTTTTTTGTTTATGTTTGAGTGCCAAGCTTTCATCATTATTTTGCATTTTTATGTTATGGCTAATCATATTACCTTGGAGGTGAACAAGTGTGGTATCCCTTTTTGCATTTCTATGAATTATGCTGCATTGAATCATAAGGTGGATGTTGGTTTCTTGGGTTGTTCTACTGACAAGGTTTGGTCTCTTGGTATTGTTCCCTTATGGCCCCTAGTTTTCTATTTTATGATGGACTGTTGGAACTTTTACCATGCTAGAGTTTGCTTTTTCTATGTCCTTTTTGTGGTTATCATTTTTTTGTAGGTCATTCTTAGTGCAGGTATTCATAGTGGAGACAATCTGGGAAGAAAGCTAGATAGGATGTTTGACCTCAAAGCTATTTTTTGCAATTTTCATCATTTTTTGGTACTCGTTCTTGTGCACTATAGAATATACTTAGGTTTTCTTTTACTTTTACTTAGAAGGGACCTCGAGCCCTTAGTTTTTTTTTTGTTTTAATTTTGTAGCTCTTTTGAGCATTAGTGATCTTAAGGTTCCTTTAAGGACTTTGTACTTTTTTCTTAATTAACGCATAGGCCCCTCTGTGAGTTTCCCTTAAAAAGAATTATTCAAAAATAACTTTTCAACCACAAAATATAAACTTGCAAAAATTTAAAAATGTAGAAAATAAAAATGAAGACAAAAAAAAATAACACAAAAATTTATAGTGGTTTGGTCCAACAAAACCTACGGCCACTTCCTGAAGAATCCCTCTTCAAATTTTACACTATACCAAAGTGATTCTTCTTTTGCTCCTACAGCAATGCGTAGAAGCCCTTGCATTTATCCTCTCTTCCACCAATCCCTGGTGCGGCAGAGTATCATCATCCTTTCACACCCTCCTGGTGCGATAGAGAATCGTCATCCTTTAACACCCTCTTGGTGCCAGCAGAGTACCGTCATTCTTTCACAACCTCCTGGTATCAATAGAGAACCAGATCTACTCCAAAGATCTTCTCTCAAGTTTCTTCAAAGAAGTAAGGAGGAGAATTGACAAACTAATAAAGAGATCCTCACCATTGGGCAACCTTGTGAACCCTTCACAAATTCAACTTGCAAGATCTCTCTATCCACACCCTCAAACACTCTCCCAAAGAACTCTAACTATTACTCTCAAAGAAAATTCAAAGAAGGATTCATTTTAGTCAGATTTTAGGAGTTTTAAATAGCAAAGACGCAAAAAACCTTCCAGAAAATTGAAACTTTTAATTTGACCGTCCTAGACCGTACAATACGATCGCACATCATACATACAGTTAGTTCAAAATTAGCTTATATAATCCTGTATAAACATATTATGTTCTCTTATTAGCATGTGTATGAACTGATATTATACAGTACGATTAGTTCAAAATTGAACAGATTTGTCCGGTACGATTCAATACAAACTGATTTTGTACTATGGATAACATACTATATGAACCCTATATCGTACAGTATGATCGGTTTTAATCAAACCATGTTTCATTTGGTAAAAAAATGGACGAATCCATTTCATACTCTATAAGTCATTTGTATGAACCTAAAATCATACAATACAAAGAGTTCAAAAAGTTTACCTGTTCTTATGGACGAAATGATACATACTCGTTTCATACTCTAGACATCATCTATACGAACCTGAGATCATACAGTACAAACCATTTAGAAAACTTTTGAGTTCATTCGGGAAAAATTGGTATGTAGCCATTTCGTACTATGGATGTTGTCTGTATGAAGGTAACTTCATACAATACAAACATTTTTTTTTTTTGAAGAATGCATAGAGCAAATATTATTGAAAGGAAAAAAAACCCCAACTAAGTACAAGCTAAAGATTCCTCCTCCAAAATACTAACAAACGAAGGAGGAATCTTATCAAGTAAAATGTTATCCCAAAAAAAACTAGAAAAGGTACCATAGTTAGCACAAATGTCAGCTAACTTATTACAATCCCTTTTCACACAATTGAAAATAACAAAATTAAAACTATCAATTATAGACAATTTATTCATACCTTTGGCTTCTTTCTTTTTATGAATGAGATTGATAATATTGATATTATCACTTTCAATTATGATACCTTTATAACCATGCATCCAATCTTTGAGTATATCTTTACCAGAAGTTATAGCTAGAAGCTCCAAATGAGTGATGTCCCAATGAATTTCAGGCCTCCCAAATGCTGCTATAAGTCTTCCTTTAAAGTCTCTTATTACACCACCAATTCCTCCTTTATAAGAAGGAAACAAAGTTGCATCAACATTCAACTTGATCCATTCGGGTGGAGGAGGGCACCAACGATCTTCAAACAGCATATGCTGATTAGAACCCAACCGGCCCGATTTGATGAAGTTAGGAGTTTTAAGAGCTCCTAAAAAGCTGATTGCTTCAATTGCTATAAACATAGAACTCTTTCCTTTCTTCCCATGAACTAATTCATTCCTTTCTTTCCAATTAAGGTAGATCACATTACATAATAAGCTGGACATAAAATGATTTTGCCTGAACAACCATTCAAAAACTTCCTCTTTGTTATTAAAATCCGAGATATGAAAGCCCCAAGTATCCAGAATTTTAAATATTTCAACCAATTTTTGACATCTACAAATAAGATGACAAATATTCTCCTCTTCTTGACAACCTCTAGGACAAAACGAACTGGTTTGAAGTCTTCTATAGGATAGAAAGGAAAAGGTTGGTAGAGCATTGTTAAACATCCTCCAGCAGAAATTTTCTACTCTGGCATTAAGTTGGATTTTTTCAGCCAACTCTAATGAGATTGAACAGAATTAAAAGAAGAATTGATATTAGCAGCCATAGATGAGATAGTTCTACCAAATTCCATGTGAATGAGATCAAAATTATCATTAATCAGCTCTGATTGATTTCTGTTTGGCAGATTAGCCGAACCAATTCATTGCCAAAAAGTTTGTGAAGTTTATTAAGATTCCAGTAACTACCAGAAATAAAATAATCCACTGTTAATTTCCCATTTGTTTCTAACGGATTAACAAAAGTCGGCCATCTGTTAAGACACTTATCTAGGATCCAAGTATCTTCAAATACATCAATAGAATTACCGTTGGCAATATCCCACCTCACGATATTTTTCAAAAATTTGCTTCCATCCTTATGATTTTCCAAGCAGCAGATATAGATTTATTCCCATTAACAACCTCCCAACAAGATCCGTATCTGGAAAAAGAGTTTTAGTGTATAAGGATTCTTCATCTTTCATGTATTTCCAGGCAAGCTTGGCCCTTAGTGGACCCAATTTATTAGAACAGGATTGCAAACCTCTACCGCCATTATCAATAGGTTCGCAGAGCTTTTCCAAACTCAAATAATGTAACCCGTGAACTTCATTTGATTTATCCCAAATAAACCTTCTGCAGTGTTTCTCAATATCTCTAAGAACTGCTTTAGGGACCAAAGAAATCGTAGAGTAAAATGATGGAAGAACTAGAATAACAGTCTTCACAAAAATTAATTTTCCAGCCAGAGAAATATATTTTAACCCCCAACAATTCAATTTTTTGAGGACCTTATCAAGAAGAAACTGAAAATCAACCCTTGAAAGCCTTCTCAATGTCAGCTTTGATCCCAGATAATTAATCTCCTTAACTTCCTTATATCCCATAATCCTCTTCTTACGACTGTTAACAGCTTTACCAAATAAAATCCCTGATTTATTTGAATTCACATTTTGCCCTGTCCATTCACAATATCTGGTAACAATTTTTTTAATAGTTTTCATATTCTTAAGCTTAGCTTCAGCAAAGAATATGATATCATTAAAGTAGGTGTGAAATTTTTGGACCATTCTTACTAACCCGAATTCCAAACTCATCCTTTTCCATAATTCCATTTGTAAGAAGTTGAGAACAAATTATGAAAAGATAAGGAGAGAGGGGACATCCTTGTCTAAACCCACTCTTAGCTTTAATCCAACTGGATGGCTTCCCATTTATCAAAATAGAGAAGGAGGGGTTTTGAACACATTCCATAATTAATTTTGAGAAAAAAATAGGAAAACCAAAATAAGAAAGAACCTTTGAAGAGTAGGCCACCCCATAGAATCATAAGCTTGCTCCATGTCTAATTTAATAGACACAAGACCCTTGGAAGCTTTAGAAATCCTGAATTTGTGAAAAAGTTCTTGAGCAATCAGAGCATGATCCTGAAGAGATCTCCCTTTAACAAAAGCCGCCTATTCAACAGTTATGATCTTTGGAATGATAGCTTTCATCCTGTTAAGGATCACCTTTGAAGCAATTTTGTAAATTGTGTTACACAGGCTAATAGGCCTATAATTATGAGCATAACTTGGGTTGTTGATTTTAGGAATAAGAAATATTAAAGTTCTTTTCCACTTATCATCCATGATAGCAGTTTGAAAAAAAGAATTCAATGCATCCCAAAATTCAGTTCTAACTACTGACCAATAGCTTTTAATGAAGGAGTAAGTTATCCCATCTTCACCAGGAGAAGTATAACATGTAGTATCATTGATAGCTTTTTCAATTTCTTCAATCAGGAATTCACTATTTAAAAGTCTCTTATCTTCTTCATCAAGGACTTGATGAATTCCGGCCAATCTTCAAGCAAACAGTTCCTTTCCCTCCATTTCCCTTTGAAAAACTGGATTATAACTTCTTCAATCTTCTTTTGTTCCTCCACAATGAGCCCATTGTTATCTTTAATACAATGAATGTAATTTTTATTCTTCCTTGCACTAGCCATATAATGGAAAAACTTAAAGTTTTGATCACCTTCCCCAATCCATTTCACTTTGGATCTTTGCCTCCACCATGTGTTTAACCGAGCTAGAGTAGAATTAAGCTCATTAATTTTGTATTTCAGCAGGACAGATTCTTCTTGAGATAGCCCTCCATCTTCAGCCTCCTTAATTTGAAGCATTAGAATATCCTCTTTGAGCAGATTTTTTTGAACACCCAAGTCTTGAAGTTTAGCCTTACTCCAAATGAATAAAGCTTTGATAGTTCTTTTCAGTTTGGCATTAAGAATTTCAGCAGCTGAACCCTTGTCCTTCCTTTTCCAGGCATCCTTGACCACAGCATAAGAGGCCGGGTAAGAAGCCCAAACATCCTCAAATTTTAAGGAATTCAAACCTTTAGAAGATTGATCAAAGATTTTAAGAATCAAAGGGCAATGGTCTGATGCAACCCTGGGAAGATGCTTCACAACTAACTGCTGATTGTAGTTAACAGCAATGGAATTAACCAAAATCTTGTCTAACCTTTCCATGATTCGATCTGCTCCTTTTTTGTTATTACTCCAAGTAAGCCTAGGACCAACAAACCCATTCTCATGAAGATCATACAATACAAACATTACTTAGAAAATTTTCTATGCATGGTTTAATTAACTCCATTTTGGTAAAACATTATGGACAAATCATCCTATACAATACATGATCATACAATATATTTATATTTAAATATTATAATTTTTAACACTCCCCCAGTGTGTGTGTGTATGATTACCCAATTACAATCACACTCTCTCAGACTCAAAAAAAAAAGTACATACTTCAATTACAATAAACCATAATCTAATCTGTCTTGAAGTCTTCAACAGTCTGGAATATGATTTCTCTGAAACATTAGTATACACAAACAACAAAAATAATATTTCCAATATATGTTAGGAGAAACAGTAATAAATACAATAATATTTTGGAATCATCAAAAACACATATGATATAAACATATAGTTATGAAAACTAAGTTGCAACAATCTCCCCTTTTTTTATAATGGCAAAATAATTATTATTTGAGTTAATCATTAAAGAAATTTTCTCCTTGGCTCCCCTTAAATTTAATAACCAAACTAAAAATAAGGGTTTTCCATAAAGATAAAAAAACACAAACCCTAAAATTAAAAAAGAAATAACAACTACTAAAAATAAAAATAACTCAAACAAAAACACGAACAAGAATAAAAACATACACAATACAACACAAATAAACAACACATTCACACAACACAACTCACATTCAAACAATACACATACATACACATGCAAATAACACATTCACACAACACACAACACACATTCAAACAAGACACATACATACATTCAAACAATATTTTGACTCCCACTTTTTATAACAATAAAAAGGGAAGAAACCTTTGAAATGAAAAGCTTCTATAGATAAACCAAAAGAGTTAAAGAAGAAAAAGATTTTCAACCAATTGCAAATGCAATATTAATTTCATAATACTAAAAAGAAAATTTTTAAATCAAAGAACAACTAAGATAAGAAAAATCAACCAGGTTCATTAATTCATGCTAGACAAATTCAATAAAAAATGATTATTACAAAAATGATAAAATATAGATTAATTAATTTCAAATTCAATAGTGAATATGATTGTTAATTAGATGGATTTGGATTAGAAATAGAATGATAAAGGAAAGAACAATATAAATGATTTCAATCGGCGATACATCTTTTTAAATATTTATGTCACACTTTGTACATCTTTTCTATTTGGGCTAAATTTGTGCCTCTTTTTACTTTACAAACCATTGCGCATCTTTTCTATTTTTGCATGCTTTATACATCTCTCTTTTTTTTTTTACTTTTTTTTTTCATTCCAATATCAGTGATCTAAATTCAAATTCCACTAATAAAAAAAATAAACATATTGAAAATGAAATAAAAATAATAATACATCAATCTTGTAACAATTATAGCTTAGATATGTTTGTCTATAAGAACATAAAATTGATCTCCTTATATACATCCAGTTATAATTTAATTTAAATTTTTTGAAAGATTAAATTTTATAAGAGAATTAATTTATAGAGCAAACTAATTGAGAATATATTTCAATAATCAAATGCAAAAGATTTTTCAATCAAGAACATAAACATTTCAAGAAATGAAATTTAGTACAAGTGAATAAAATATTTCATTATTTTATTGATTATAAAAGAGCACATATAAATATATTTCTCATTTCATATCATTCCACATAACATCATTCAACCACCATCATCTCAGAAATTCAAAACAATACATGAAAAATACTAAACTAATAGGAGAAACATCACAACAACAAACATAAAAACCCATAAGCAACAACAACATAGAAGTACATCTAGTAATTAGAGGGGTCCAAATCTAGTGGAGGTGGTTGGTTGAATATTGAAAAATAACTATTGATCATAGCTACATTCATGTTCACTGAGTCAAATTGCCCTCGGATCCAATAAATGTCTTCATGATATTTTGTGTCCTACTGATTTAAGTTATTCTCAATTTAATCAAAGCATTGATCAAAATGAGTTTCCAATCTATCGAAGTGTTGGACCATTTCTTGGTCAAAATTCTAGTCAGGTCCAGGTGCATGTGAAGGCGCTGGAGCAAGTGCTCCCCTTCTTCCTCTAAATCATCACTCACAGAACTTTGATCCCGCCCAAAAAGTGCCTGAAAAGGGGAATCAATAAAGTAAATAGGGAGTTTAGTGGGCGAATCAGGATGGATAAGATTGTACTTCTTTTATAAGATATAGGCAATTGGATGTCCTAAAGCCACATTTTTTTTTCTCTTATGATGAGGAAGTCCAATCTTAAAAAGATTGTAAATATAAGCCATAATGAGTTGGACATCATCAAAAGGTTTTTCAGTCATTATCAAATAAGTGTTTGTTGATAAAAGAGGAGTCATGTTTATGCGATCACCAGCTTTTGGAATAATTGAGGTTCTCAAAATATGTTGGATGATTCTAGCATTTTGATTGAGAGTGTAAACATGAGAAAAATGACTCACTTGAGTGACACCTCTAAGATTTTTATTAATTTCAGACCAATCAAGGTCGGCTCTAAAGGTTAAAGTATGTACTCTAATCCCTTGGGTTCTCATATGGAGAAAGTTGCCTAGATCTTCCTTTATAATTTCTACTCATTGCTTGAGAACATAGGAGGTAATCCGAGTGTGTTCATGATTTACTCTCATGTTAGCCAGAAAAAATTGGAATGTCTCTTTATGGTAGGCATAAATGAGAGTCAAAATAAATGAAATTTGGGTTGAAGCGAATAAGGGCATGACAGAGAAATGAATGTCAGTCTGTATGAGAAGTACAAAAGGGGTGATTTTAGCAGCAGAATACATAAAGTAGGCATCCTCATTTTCTTTAGATAGAAAGTTATCATCCCTACCAGTTCTTGAAGAAAATCCCTTAAAGAGGCGGGTCGTTTGCTGCTACTAGCCATTCCTAAGATGTGGGCTCTAAGAGATTTGGAATGGATAATAAAGTAATAAAAAATGTATCCAAAGACCCTTCTATTTAAAAAATGACCTATCATATAGAACAAAATTTAGATTGTACATACAATTTTAAAATTGTACGTGAGGAAAATAATTTCATACATACGAATGAATGTGGCCAAAAATGAAATGACTTTTAATAAAATGCCATTTACAATGCGTCCTTTCATATAAACTTTTTGACCATACGATCATACAGACGAACATATGTTCTTATGGGATGATCAGAATATTAAAGATCATTTAATGGCATTTAGGTTCATCCCCTATAGAAACTGACAAAAGGATCGTATAGATGACTGAAAAAAAAAATAAATACGATTTCATACGTATGATCTGTAAGCAATAACTAACACTAACTGGAAAACCATCCCCACTCATACAAATAAATCGATACATATCATATAGTATGATAATGTTATCGTATAGTATGAACTCCTATGAAAAACTAAGTTTTGTGCGCTCAACTCAGAATCCTATCATGTACAAGCTACAAAATTCGTACAGGACAAAAAATTTTCATATAGTACAAAAAGAACACTTAGAAAATAAGACATGGTAATCAAAAGTTCTTCTCAAAATCAATCACTTTACATCAAATGACATGCTTCCAGTAAAATTAAAAAATAAAATTGAAAAATATAAAACTAAACATATAAAAACAAACGAAACAAACCAAAGAAAAACTAAACAAACACGTATTCACAACAAATAAAGTTTGCAGAAATTTCAAATTAAGCATTAAGATCAATCACACCTAACTTGGTTCTTAAGGTGCTAAATGTGTCAAAGGCCACTAGTTTTATGAAAATATCTACAAGTTGATTTTCAATAACAACGCGATACAATTCAATTTCTCCCTTAGCTATATAATCTCTAATGAAGTGATGCCTTATGTCTATATTCTTGATTCTAGAACGTTGAATAGGATTCTTTGAAATGCATATGATGCTTAGTATTATCATAGAAAATAAGAATTGTGCTAATAAAAAATCCTAAGTTAATCAATTTTTATTTTAACAAAAGAACTTGTGCCACATAACTACCTAAGACAATGTATTCTACTTCAGCAGTAGATAGGGCTACTGAATTTTATTTCCTATTGGACCAAGAAACAAAAGAGTTTTTAATGAATTGATAAGTTCTAGATGTACTTTTCCAATCAACCTACATCCTATAAAATCTGAATCAGAATATCTAACTATTTCAAAAAAAGAGCTATGCTTATGATACTTAATCCCTAAGTTTTGAGTTTCTAAAAGATATCTCAGAATTCTTTTAACTTCTATCAAATGTGATTCATTTGTATCAGATTAAAATCTAGTACACAAATAAATACTGAACATTATATCTAGTCTACTAGCAATCAAGTAAAATAATGATTTAATTATTCCTCTAAATTTCTTTTGATCAATAGATTTTTCCTTAGGGTCCTTATCTAACTGCACTGAGAAACTCATTGGTGTAATAATTAATTTAGTATTATTCATTTCATATTTCTTGAGGATGTCCTTAATATACTTTAACTAACTAAGAAAAGTTCATTCCTCATTTTGCTTCATGACAAAACCAAAAAAATAACTCAAATCTCCTATCAAACTCATCTCAAATTCACTACTCATTATTTTAAAAAAATCATCACAAAGATTTTTATTTATAGATCCAAATAAGATGCTGATACATATATTTAAATAATGAGTATGTCATCTTCTATCCTTTTTAAAAAGAGAGTGGTGTCCACACTTCCTTTCATAAAAGATATCTCTAATAGGAATGTACTTAATCTCTCATATCAAGCCGTAGGTACCTATTTCAGTCCCTATAATGCCTTTTTTAATTTAAACACATAATCAGGGAATTTAGAATTTTTAAAATCTGAAGGTTGCTCAATATAAATATCCTCTTATATTACCTCATTCAAAAAGGCACTCTTAACATCCATCTAGTATAATTTAAAACCTTTAAAATAGGTACAGGCTAATAAAACCCTAATTGCTTCAAGTCTAACTATAGGGGAAAGAAGTTTTTTTAAAATCAATTCCTTCTATTTGATTATACCCCTTGTATATAATCTTACCTTATTTCTAATCACAACTCCTGAATCAATCATTTTATTTTTGAACATCCACTTAGTTCCAATAACACTTTGATCTTTAGGCCTTCAATCAATTCTCAAATATCATTTCTTACAAATTGATTTAATTCTTCTTATATGATCAAAATCTAAAATTCATCTGAAAATACTTGATTTATATTAGTGTGATCGATCATCGATATAAAGGCATAATGGTTCACTTCTTTCCTAAGTCCATGCCTAGTCCTATCACCCTCACTAGGTTCACCTAAAATTAATTCCTTAGAGTGATTCTTAAAAAATTTCCATTCTCTAGGTAGAGGGTCTTGTTTTCTAACATCTTCTTCCAAATTTCTCTTTTTTAATTTCTTGGAAGATATTTTCAAAATGATCCTCTTCCAACTTTGGCTCTTCTAAAATACCAAATTCATCAAACACAATATGTATGGTCTCCTCAACTACCAAAGATATTTTGTTAAAAACTCTAGAAGATTTTCCAGCACTAAAATAACCAAAAAAAATCCTTCATCAAATTTTGTATTAAATTTTCCTAAAGGAGTTTTGCCATTATTATGAATGAATACCTTACATCTAAGGACATGCAATTGTCACAAATTTGGGGTTCTCCCCTTAAGAACTTTATAGGATTTCTTATTCGATTTGGATCTAATATTCATCCTATTCATAACATAAGAAGCTGTACTAACCGCTTCAACCCAAAAAATTTTTGAAAGTGAGTATTCTACCAACATGGCTCTTGCAGCTTCAATTAATATTTTATTCTTTTTTCTACTATCTCATTCTTTTTAAGGGGTCCTAGGTGCTTAAAATTTATGATCAATTCCTTTCTCTTTATAAAAATCTTCAATTTTTTATTTTTAAATTCACCTCTATGATCACTTTGAATTGATAAAATCTCACACCCTAATTTCCTCTGAATCCAAGTGCAAAAATTTCTATTTTTAAATTCCTGCTATGTAATCAAAGCACGCTCTAACGTCTCTTTGCTCTAGCATCTGAGGTGATTCCCAAGCGATCTAGGTTTTTCTCTTTCACTATTTTGGTTTTGCCCTTCTGGCTTGGATTTCTTTGAGATTTTTGTTTATCTCCTTCATTTTCATCTATTTGTTCTCATTTTGTTGCTGGTTTAGAGGTTATTTTCTAGTTTTTTTCTCTGGGAGATGATGACTCCCTCATCATTTAACCCATCAACTTTTTCTCTTGTCGAAAGGAAATCTCACTCTTTCAAATATGTGCTGGCCAGTTCTTTGTTAGCTTCATCTAAGTTACAATTTGTTCATTCCTCTTTTAAGGGTTGTCCGGCTTTACTTTTTTAGGATTTCATTGTTGAAAATTTAGCTGCTCCTTATGCCTTAACACTGGTGGGTAAATTTCTCTTAAGGCATCTGAATCTTGACGTTATACAAAAAGTTTTTGTTAAGCTAAAACTTTCTGGATTGTTTCATATTGGCTTATTGGATCAAAGGCATATTGTTATCCAACTCTCAAATGATCTTGATTATAGTCGTATATTTTCTAGAAGATCGTATTATATTCAAGCATGTCAAATGGATGCCAGATTTTGATGTTAGGGAAGAATCTCCTATTGCACCCGTGTGGATTTCCTTCCCTAATTTGAGGCTTCATTTCTTAAATACTCAAATTTTATTTGGTTTGGCTTCAATTTTTGGAAGGCCATTACAAATGGATCAAGCCACTACTTCTATTTTGCAACCTTCTTTAGCTCGTGTTTTTGTTGAATTGAACATTTCTAAGAAACATCCTAATGAGATATGGATTGGGTAGGAGGTGAAAGGTTATTTCCAAAAGTGGAATTTGAAAATTTACCCATCTTTTGTTCTTATTTCAAGATGCACGGTCATGGTATTAATGATTGCATTTGAAAACATCCCCATCTTTTTAAGGAGAAGGATTCATACAAACAAATGCATGTAGTGGAGGCCAATTTGACTAATGATGGTATTAACTTAAAGGACAATATCTCTAAACCTTCTCAAATTATTGAGGAGCCTATGTTATTAGATGGTGATGTTCTTGAACCAAATGTTAACATTGTTTTTTCAAATCATGACCAGGGAGTAAATGTTAACACCTCTTTAATTTCATCTGCTGATTGTGAGATTAGGGTGGAACCAACCTTGTCTAATATTACTATCCAAAATATTAATGTTGTTGATTCCATCAGTCCTTGTATGACTAATAAAAATTTGTTGGATTTGAATGGTAATCTAATCTCTAACACTCCCTCTACTCCTTTTCTTTTGAATGACCAGATGAATGATATTGAAGTTAATGCAGTCATTGAATTAGCTCATAAAGGAAGTGAAGGGAATGATAACACGTTGGAGGAGGGTGAACTTGTTTTGGTGGAAGATAGCCCCCATATTAGGGATTACTTGCAAGGCCCTGTTGTGAGGAGTAATGGTAATATGGATGATGGTATGTTTATGGAGGATGAATGTCCTCAATAGGTAAATCAAGAGGTCCAACAAATTGATAGTAAGTTTCCTTCAACTTCTCATTATAATAGTGATGTTTTAACTGATTCAGAAGATCTGGGAATTGTTGTTAAATGCTTTGCTAAAGATGATAATGATACTAGTTTTATTAAGTTCCATAGTAAAAAAAAGGAAGAAAGAAATAGCATGTCATATTACAATCTCCTAAGACCATTCACTCGCATACTGCTGCTCATTAATGTTATTTTTTTATGTTTAATTATATTATTTGGAATGTGAGTGACATTGGTTGTCCCTTTTCTAGAATTCATGTTAAGAATTTATGTTGTTTTCACAATGTGTTTATTCTTGTTCTTCTGGAGCCTCTTATTTCATCTACTAGGTTGATTAGCACATCTTGATTTTTGGATTTTAATTACACTATTTTGAATGTGGCTAACAAGATTTGGGTTCTTTGGAAGGATCCTGTTAAAATTGATGTTATTGGTGATTTTACTTAATTGATGCATTGCAAAGTTGAGGTCTTTAATGTTCATTGATGTGCTTCTTTCTGTATGCAGCTTCTTCCTGCTACATTAGAAAATTGCTTTGGGATCAAATCAGAAATTTTCACAATATCTGCAATTTTCTTTGGCTTGTAGGTGGAGATTTTAATGCTATTTCTAATCCTTCTGAGAGGATAGGAGGTTCTTCTCCTTCTTACCATTCTATGGAGGATTTTAGTAACTTGATCTTGGATTGCAATTGGATTGATATTAGTTTTTTTGGTAATAACTTCACTTGGAATAGGGGTCACTTATGGCAACGTTTGGATCGTGTGCTCTTTAATGACTCTTGGCTTAATTCTTTTAGCTCTATTAATGTGCAGCATCTTAGCAGAACACTTTCTGACCATTCTCTTTTGCTTATTATCCTTAATTTTAAATTATTTAATGCATCTTTATAATTTAGATTTCAAATCATGTGGTTACTTCAAGACTCATTTTTAGATGTTGTTCAAACAAATTAGCAAGCTCCCTTACAACCTGATAATTTTAGTTTTTCTATGAGGAGACTTTGGTTTAAGTTGAAAAGGCTTAAGTAGGTTTTAAATTGGTAGAACCATAATGTCTTTAAAAATCTTTTTCCAATATCCTAAATGCTGAGCAACAACTTGATAATATTGAATCTGCTTGTGAAGTTCATCCTTCTGATGATAATATCAATCTTTTATGAAATGCTAAAGAGGTGCTTTTTAAATTACAAGCTTAGGAGGAGGTTTTTTGGAAACAGAAAGTTGTCGCTAAGCATCTGGTTGAAGGTGATAATAACACTAAATATTTTCATGCATTGGTTAAAAGGAAATGGGCTAAAAATTATATTAATAAAATTCAACGTGAGGATGGTTCTTTCACTAAGAATTATGTGGAAATTACTAATTTAGTTATGAAGCATTTTCAAAATCACCTCAATAAGAATTTTAGTCCATCTCAGATTAATGATCATTCTTTTATTCCCAATCTTATATCCCAATGGGATAATGAGAATCCTTCCAACCCTCCTTCTTTTAAGGAAGTTAAAGAGACTATTTTTTGTGTGACTAGTGACTCTGTTGCTGGGCCTGATGGTTTTACAACTCATTTTTTTCAAAAGTCTTGGCACACTATTAATAATGATATTTTCTTTGTTGTTTTGGAATTTTTTTATGGTAATATTATTTCTAAGTTTTTTACTTCTACTTCTATTATGCTTATTCCCAAAAATAACTATTTCAGTACACGGAATGTCTTAGACCTATCAATCTTTGTACCTTTTTTAATAAATTAATTTCTAAAGTTCTCATGAATCATCTTACTTCTATTTTACATAGAATTTTATCTCCTTCTCAGATAGGGTTTGTGACTGGGAGGTCCATTGTGGATAATATTTTATTAGCCCAAGAATTTTGTCAAGATCTAGATGTTAGGGTCAGAGGGGGTAACTTAATTTTGAAACTGGATATTGCCAAGGCCTATGAAAATATTGATTGGACCTTTATTTACCACATTGTGAATTTCTTTAGCTTTAATTCAATTTTTATTAACCATATTAAGAATTTTATTAAAGGTGTTTATTTCTCTATTATTATGAATGGTTCTAGTAAAGGTTATTTTAAATCTTCTCACAATTTAAGACAAGGTGATCCTATTTCACCTACTCTCTTTATTATTGTAATTGAATTCTTATATAGGGGCCTTACCAATCTTTTTGAGAATACTCCTGGTCTTTATTTTAGAATGTTGGGTGGTTTTCCCATATCTCATTTATGCTTTGCTAATGATTTTATTATTTTTACTAATGCTTATGTTAATAGGATTCATAAACTTATGGATTTTTTCTATCAATTTGAAAGGATTAGCGGCTTATCTCTTAACAAAAAAAAAAGTTATTTTATTGATTCTAAAAGAATTACCAATGATCGTATTGTTGCCATTAAAGATTTAACTAGTTTTATGCATGGCCAATTACCTATTATGTATCTGGGTGTTCTTCTTTTTAAAGGTAGAAAAAAAACATTTCTCTTTAATGATCTTATTTCCTTTGTTCAGAATAAACTTTTATCTTGGGATTCTAATTTTTTGAGTTTTTGTGGTAGAGTCACTCTTATCAAAAGTGTTCTTTGTTCTTTTTGGTGTATAGTTTTCAAACTATTTTTCCGACTCAAGCTATTTGCAATAGAGTGCATAAGCTCATCAATAAATTTTTTTAGAAAGGTTCTTCTACTAATTCCAAAATTGTATGGGCCACATGGGATAAATGTTGTGGTGTTTTAGAAGAAGGGGGTTTAGGTTGCAATAATATGAATTATTTGGTTATGGCCTTTTCCTTTAAATTGTGGCATAATTTTCATGCTAAAGTTAGTATTTGGGCTATATTTATGTATGTCAAATACTGTGTTGGTAAGCACCCTACTACTTGTCAATTTAATCAAAGTGATTATAGAGTTTGACAAAGTCTTTGCAAGGTTAAATAGGCTGTTGATCCTTACATTTCTTGGGAGCTTGGTGAAGGTAATGTTTTCTTTTGGCAGGATTGTTGGTTGGGTAAACAGTCTATTGACTCCATTAGGAATTCCTCTTCTTATGCGGCTATTAAGGTGATTTTTTTCTTTTCTGATAATTGTTGAGACTATGAAAGGCTTTCTAATATTGTTCCTGATTTTACTGTTCATCAAATTTTGAATCTGCCTATCAATACGTATTCTAAGGATATTATCTTATGTGATCTCTCTAAAGATGGTAGCTTTCACTTAAAGAATGCTTGGCATGCTTTTAGAACTAGGAAAAATATTGATAATATTTTTCTATGATTTGGCATAAAAGTATTTCGTTTACTGTAGTTGTGTTTGTCTGGAGAATTCTGCATAAATTTGTCCCCACGGATGACAATCTCATCAAAAGAGGTTTTATTTTGCCTTCCAAGTGTCAATGTTGTTACCATTTGGAAAATATGCATCATGTTTTTATCTCTAGCCCTATTGGTATTAAAACTTGGGTTTATTTTGATGACATGTTTCAATTGAATTACTTTAATGCTCATTTGTCTCTTTATGTTATGCTTAATGCTTAGTTCATTAAGTCTAAGGGTCACATCATAAATGTTGTTCCTTTTCTCATTTTATGGTATTAATGGCTAGAAAGGAATAACTCTTTATTTAATGGTATTCGTATGAATCATCATAAGGTGATCCGGAATGTGAAAGATAAGGTTTTGGCTCTTTTTTCTGTTAAGTTGCTCTCTAGTAAGAACTTTAAAAATTATTCCTTTGTTGGTTCTGCTTTAGGTCTTAGTCTGGATGATGGTTCTATTGTTAAAGAGTCTAGAATTATTTATTAGATTAAACCTCCCACTAACTTTTATAAGTTGAATGTGGATAGTACTACCCTTGACTCTGCTAAGGGATATGGTGGGGTTATCGAAGATAGTAATGGTAAGTCTTATTATGGCCTTTGCGGGGTCGTTACAAAATGGTAATGTGATCTATGCTACTACCTTAACTATTCTCTATGGTTTAAGGTTGTGTATTTCTCTAAATGTTACTAATGTTATTATTGAGGTTATTTCAGATTATAATTTCCATTTTATTAATTTTGTTGATGACTCGTTGTGCAGCCCTGATCTATTTTATCAGGTTAGGGAGATCAAGAACCTGCTTATTTTCTTGAACTTCTCATTTTCTCATATTTCCAAAGATGGTAATGCTAGTGCTAACTGGCTCGCTCAATGGGGTTGTGATTTAAAATTTGTCTCTGATTTCATTGGGTCTAATATTCTTATGGTTCTTAAAGGCCTGCTTAGACTGGATATTCTAAGGATTTCATGCAATTTTTGTAATTCTAAAAATTTTATATTTAACCTAGCATGCATCTTTTTGACTTTCCTATAGGTAATATAAAATTTTTTAGAAACATCAAATAACTCTTTGTAGGTTAAGTCACATACCTCTTCTTGATCTGACTGATCAAGATTGGTGGTCATTAAACACAAATTGGTTACATCCTACTCTGCTTCTATTTCTAAGAAATTTGAAGATGAATCCTCCCAAAATGCTCTTTGTAATCTCTTCTTTCCCTTCCTTGCATTGTTTTTTTCCTCGACCTTCTCCTTGCTAGGATTGGCTTTAAGATTCGGGCATTTATATTTGATGTATTCAGGCTTCCTACATTCATAGCAAATTATATCATTAGAAGCCTTAGCAATTTTATAGAACTTACATTTATTCCACTGCTGACATCTCATTTGCTTCCTTTTTATAAAACTTCTTAATTACCTTATCATTAAGGCAATGTCATCTTCATCCTTTGGCTAAGACTGATCACTCTCCGAGTCATCTACTTTTAATGTTATATTTTTCTCCTTCCGCTTCTCACCTGCATCAATCTATCTTTGAGTCACTTCTTGCTCATAAGAAATTAGTGATCCAAGAAGATTATCAATAGAAGAAATATTTAAGTCCTTTGAATCTGTTATAGAAGTTATCTTTTCATCATAAGTAGTAGAGAAACAATGAAGAATTTTATTTACTTTTTTAGCATTTGTTAATTCCCTATCTAAGGCATATAATGAGGTGAAATTTTGAGTGAAATGAGCATACATTTCAGTGATTGATTCATTCAATTTCATGTGAAATAATTCATTATTGTGTAGCAAAATATTCAATCTAGATTGTTTCATCTCGTTAGTCCCTTCATATGTGATATAAAGTATATCCCCAATTTTTTTTCCAATTCTACAGGTAGAGACACGCATATAGTCTTCAAATTTAAGTGCACAAAAAATATTGTTTGAACATTTAGCATTTAATTGAGCTAGTTCTTTTTCTTCTACATTCTAATCAGTAAATGGTATTTAAGTTCTAACGACAAGTCTAGTTGGTCTAGTGTAGCTTTCATGTACTAAAAATCACTTGCGATAGTCAAGCGAGCAAAGAAAAGTAAACATACATATTTTTCAAAAATCAAAAGAGATGTTATCAAATAATGGGGGTCTAGTGATCAAATACCCTTCAGGTGTATTATGGTTTCCAAAAGTATCCATGATTATTTTCAAAAAGTTATCTAAACTTTAATTTTCAAAAGTAGGCTCTGATACCGCTTGAAAGTTCGAATAGGTTATTAAACCTATTAAGTTTCTCCCTAGACTAATTATGAGAAATGGTGAATTTGTAATTTAAAAAAATCTCTTGGTAGTTTAAGAAAACCAATTTGATAGAGTAAAACATAATAATGATTTTTTCAAAAAATAACTTTCAACCATAAAATATAAACTTGCAAAAATATAAAAATGCAAAAAATAAAAATAAAGATAGATAAAACAACACAAAAAATTATAGTGGTTCAGTCCAATAAAACCTATGTCCACTCCCTGAAGACTCCCTCTTTAGGTATTGCACTATATCAAAGTGACTCTCCTTTTGCTCTCATAGTAAGGTGGAGAAGCCCTTATACGTATCCTCTCTTCCATCAATCCCTGATGTGATAGAGCATCATCATCCTTTCACACCCTCCAGGTGTTGGCAGAGAACTGTCATCCTTTCACTCCCTCCTGGTGTCGGTAGAGTACCGTCATCCTTTCACACCCTCCTGGTGTCGGCAGATAATTGGATCTTATCCAAAGATCTTCTCTCAAGTGTCTTCAAAGAAGTAAGGAAAAAAATTAACAAAGTTACAAAGAGATCCTCACCTTTAGGCAACCTTGTGAACCCTTCATAAATTTCACTTGTAAGATCTCTATATCCACACTCTCAAACACTCTCCCAAAGCATTCTCACTCTTGCTCTCAAGAAAATTCCAAGAAGGATTCATTTCAATCTATTTTTAGGAGCCTTAAATAGTAAAGACACAAAAAATTGTCCAAAATATTAAAAAATTTTATTTAACTATCCTGGATTATATAGTACGATTGCACATCGTATATACGATCAGTTCAAAATTTGTTTGTACGATCTTGTATGAATCGATTACATACTATGATTAGCGTATATATAAACTAATATCATATAGTACGATCAATTCAAAATTGAATAGATTCAACCGTTACAATTAAGTATGAACCAATTTCATACTCTGGATAATGTACTGTACGAACGCCATATCGTACAGTATGATCAATTTTAATCAAACCATGTTTCATTCGATATAAAAATGGATGAATCCATTTCATACTTTGGAACTCGTCTGTACGAACCTAAAATTATATAGTACGAACAATTCAAGAAATTTCCCTGTTCATATGGACAAAATGATAAGCACCAATTTCATACTCTAGATGTCGTCTGTACGAACCTAAGAGCGTACAGTACAAACCGTTCATAAAAATTTTGAGTTCGTTTGGGATGAACTAATATGTAGCCATTTCATACTCTAGACGTTGTTTGTACGAAGGTAACTTCGTACAGTACAAATAGTACTTACAAAATTTTCTAGGCATGGTTCGATTAACTCCATTCTGGAAGAACATTCTGAAAAAATCATCCTGTATGATACATAATCATACAATACTATTATATTTAAAAAATATAATTTTTTATGCTCCCCCAGTATGTGTGTGCACGATTAATTAATTACAATCATACTCTCTTAGACTCAAGAAAAATATAAAAACTATGGACTTCAATTACAATAAACCCTAATCTAATCTATCTTGAAGTCTTCAATAGTTTGGAGTATGATTTCCCTGAAATATAAGTATACACAAACAACAAAAATAATATTTTCAATATATGTTAGGAGAAACAATAATCAATACAATAATATTTTTGAATCATCAAAAATACATATGATATAAACATATAGTTATGAAAACTAACTTGCAACACCATTGGATCCCTAGGCATCCTTCTGAAAAATATGAGGAGAATATTTTAGTTCAATCTGGTGAGAACTAAAATTTTAATGACAAACCTACATTGCCAATAGTAAAGTCTCAGAAACTACATTATACTTCAATCAGTTTAGCTAGCAAATATAATAGTAAGTATCATTTGAAGAGGTCAAAAGATGTTAAGGAGTTCATACCAAAGAATATTGAAAAAGAACAATCATTTGCATCAAATAATAAGCCTCGTATTCTATGGTATGACCCTTCCATTTTCTTGGATGGAACTAAGTTATGTAACATTCTACCATCCATAAAGGAGGAGGTGCATGTACCTATAGAGAATGCAACCCTTGATATTATTGAGATAGAAGTAATCAAAGGGGACAAAGTATAGGAAGAAAAGAATGAAGAAAAATAGATGATGAATTATAAAATTATAGATGATATTTTTGAAGTATGTAATCAATTTATTTAAAAGTTAAAAATTGAAAGAATAAAGGAGAAGTTGGATAAGGGGGATAGGGAGTTTCTTTCTATTGATAACCCTTACCATCACTTGCTAGGCCACACAATTGAAGATTGTTTTACTTTCAAAAATTGGTTGGAATGAAACTACAAGCTAGAAAACGTGATGAAACCAAACAAAACAACTCCCCCCCCCCCCCCCCCCTATAGGGAATATATTCTAGATTAAGGTTAGTGAAAATCATCTCAGGTCAGTCCCTTACTCCTTATACTATGCTTATAAATGGTTGGGATATTTCCTTATCTTGAACCTTTAAAAAGGCTATTAATTGGACTTTTCAACTTTCTCAATAGTTACCATTGAGAGCCTAAAGCCTAATCCTGAAGATTGAGCTGGAGGAATAATAGAAGGATGTTGAGATGATTCCATTTATATTACTTTTAAGAACTACTATAAATAAAAAGAAAAATTGCATTATAAAGAGGGAAGAGAAAGTTTGAGAGAATTATATTAAAAAGGTGGTGGGTTAAAATCCTCATCCACATTGACCTTGGTTTCTTCTTAACACCACTAAAGGAAAAGGGTAATAAAAAGATGAAAGCTCCTTCTACACACATTCTAGTGATTTATGATAAAAGAAAATTCAAAATAAAAATAGTGAAGATCGTAATGATAACACAAATTAAGTTTTAATCAATGAACATTCCTTGAAATCTTATCTGCCAATCATAATATCTAATAAAGAAAGTGAATATGAAATTATATTATATTGTGATTCCTCTGAAGTTAGCTTTCAAGGAAGTCTTGGTGTGATAGATTTCTCAAATTCAAATTCCTTATCAGAAAATGAGCCAAAGTCACCTAAGGGTGGTGTAGATCCTAAAATAGATTATCATCCCAAGGAGATCGTGGAAGTACAACTTTGTAGTTGGAATCTTACCACCTAGGTTTATAACTAATGAGAAAGGAAAGAAGGTCATGTAAATTGTATACTATTTATTGTATTTAAATTTTAGTGAAAATTTGTTACTTTAGTTGTATTTTTACAAGAAATGTTTAAAATGAAAAAAAAAACTTTACAAGTGTTAAGCATCGTTGTCGTACAATATTATGTTACACCACAACGTTTAATTAAATCACATCAAAGAGACCATTTCTGACAATATAGTGCCAGTCTTCTCTATTTGCAGCACTGAAACGGTACCATAGTTAGTGTCGCAGCATTAAACTACACCACAATGCCAAACTTCAGTACTACATCACCAAGTGTCATGGGAAAATGAGTATTGCAATGCCATGTCTTTCTCCACCTTAGCATCGAATTCCCAATTCAAGCACTACAACACTCACATTTTAAAGCACAACGGTGAAACAATTGTCAAAGATAACGAGCCACGCCGACTCAACAAAAATGCACACCATTTTAATCAGTAACCATTCCATGTTAGATAGTTCCACAGTCGAGCAAACTTTAAGCGCCAAGGTGCTAGTTCATTTTTATACCGTTACAGTGACAACTTGTCGAGTGCTATGATGCTTGAACCCATTCCTCTACTTATAATAAATAGTTTATCAGTTCTTTTGTTGGGAGAGTTCTATCACTTGAATGAATTCTTGTAATGTTATGTATGTTTCTTTAGTACCCCCCTAGTGTAAAATTTAAGGTAGGCTAAATACTTTTCATAAGAAGATCTTAGCTTATTTGTGTAAGCAACTCTATGGTTGGTGGAAGGATTGTCAATAATATCATTTGATCCCTAATCGTATTATATGATCTCTGATTATACTTAAAATTTTGGATTTTTTTTTTTTGACCAAATATTGCTTATAAATGGAGAGGAAAATTTTATTTCTAAGCACACCAATCCTATTATACACTTCTTCCGCTAAAACTTTCCTTGCCCATAGTAATCCTGATGGCTGGCAAGAGAGGTCAACTTCTCATAAGTGGTCCCACTCAACCCTTACTAGATGATTGATTTTAATGAGAAGATGATGTCGCCACCTACCATATATATTGAGCAACCTCAATCACCACTTCTAAAACCTTATCAATAAACTATACAATATTAGGTACTTGACCAATTTATAGGTCCTACACTACAATTCCTTCTTACCAATTTATAGGCAATCTAAAAGGGTTATTCAATTTTTTGAAGATCTATTGAGGCTCTATATTTTGAATTTTGGCAGAAGTTGGGAATATTATATACCTCTGCTTGAGTTTTCTTATAATAACATCTTCCAAGCAAGCATGGTATAACCCCTTATGAAGATTTATACGGAAGGTAGTGCAGGACACTGTTGTCTTAGGCTGAGGCAACAGAAAGAAGGCTGATTGGCTCTAACCTGGTGGACAATGATATTTATTGGGATTATATGTAACCTAGATTTGGGGTCTGAGAATTAAAAATTTAAGATTAAAAAAAAAATTAGTGGGCGCCAAGGCACTAGAGTTGATGGTTCCCCATCTTTAAGCTTTTGGGTTTTTGGACAAAAATTAAAGTTGAGCGTTTGTTGTGGCATTGGAGAAGTTTCGTCATAGCATTGAGTCTCATGTCAGTATATTCTAAGAGAATCTAGAGTTTTCTCTAAGAGCACAACAATGCTAGGAAAACTACCACAGTGCTGGGTCAAATTAACGGATTTTAAATTTTAAAATATCTCAAAGCATGAAGCCATACTATCATTCCTCCCAACCATTGCAAGAGAAGAAGAGAGGAAAATGAGAAAAGGAAGAGAAAGAGATTCAGAGGCTGAAACTTGGTATATCTCCATCAAGTAAGTTCGGGATATTATTGTTTGAGGTAGACTCCTTAAACCCTCTCTTTGATTTTCAATTTCATTAAGTTTATAAAAATACATGAAAAAATATATATTTTGGGTTTTATGATATTTTCATCGCATGATTTTTAATGTATTAATATACTCCTTATTGTTAATATTTTAACAATACGAAGTTGAGTTTTTAACGGTTGATTTTTTTTTCTTGCATGATTTTCTAAATGTATTATCAAATCAAACCTTTTCTAGCCAATGTAGTAGTTATATAAAAGTCTTGATATATTCATTTAGATTTTCCTAAGAAATTAAAAATATAAAAGGGAAATTTCAGCAAGTATTCTATTTTACAAGTAAGTGGTTTTTACTAGTAATTTGTACACTTTATGAATACTACATATAGTATTATTGCATTGCAATTACATTCTGCATTATATGGCATTGGAGTATTCAATTTTAATATGTAGAAAAGTGCACTCTCTATTATATTACAAAGGCTCTAAAATATACTCTTTTGGCCACATCTTCCTGATGTAAATGTGGGCGGTATTCTAGCTTCAATTGCTTTCAGTGTGAAAGATTAAGTAACACTGCAAGTACTCTTCTGACCCCATCTATCTGATGCAAATGTGAGAGGGATTTTAGCCCCACTTGATATATGCAGGTATGAAAGGTAAAGGGAGGTATAAATGGAAGTAAAGATATAAAAGCCAGCATCGGGATATTTGCATTATAATCATTGCATTTCATATATTAATATTTTAATTAGTTAAACCGTAGTAATATTCTAAAATATGCATTAATAAACTTTGAATTTATGCATGAATTCTATTGGGAAAATGAATATGAAAGTGATATGCATGTGAATGTATGAGGAAAAGTATTATATATGGCATCTACAGGCTTCTGTGAAAGTGATTGTGATTATGAAAGCATAAATGCTTGCTTTGAGATCAGGTATATACTAATACTCTAATAAATTCAGATTTTACTTTATACTTTAGTTAATTCATAAGCCTTTATGTTTTCCTTTAATTAATTATTCTTAAATATTTGAATTGGATATTAATATCAGTGAGGGGCGAACAAGGAGTCTATTGAGCTAGTTGAGCTCACTCTATTATTTTTAATATTTCCTTTAATTAATTATTCTTAAGTATAAGGTATTGATTTTGCAAAATGGTTTTACTATTTTGATGTATATATATTTTTAACTGGATTATTATATTTATGCTCTAACAAAATGATTGTTTATTATACTATTTTTATGTTTTTGGAAAGTAGCTATGATCATTTGTTATTGGTAGATGAGTTAATTAATTATAAGTTTAAAAACATTCAATCGTTCCATTAGGCCCTATGGGGTCACACAACCTTTAAACCCAAGGCCTCTTAGTTGGTGGTCAAAACTTCAAAACAATAGATCAAGTGGAGTTGCATGTATAGGGAGTCTATATAGCATCGTACTTTTTAACTTTTTTTAAATATACCCTTTCATATAGCTCTCACAACTTTATAAATAAGAGATCATAAGAAACAATTTGGGGGATCTCCCTCTTCTGTTCATTTGATAGTGAAAACTCTTCCATTTTAAAACTCCTAATTCGCTTAGCACTTTATAAATTCTTTAGTCCAATTCCATCTTTACTCTCCATTCTCATATGTCTACTCGTCCATTCTCTAGCTGGTTGTCTATTATCATCCACTGATAATTCTAAATTCAACAGAATACATTTATTCTTCGTTAATGACGATCCCAATTCCCTGGCAACTATGATTACAACTTGAATAAATCTATTGATTGTCATTCCCAATGATAGATAATCAATACAAGATGGATCCTTATAATATTGAGAAAAATTGGCGCTCAACCACCCTACACTTAAAACATGTTGAGGTTGTAAAAATCAGAATTAATCATAACTTATAAAAGAACCAATATCATGTTAATATCAGCCTTATCTATCTTAGTACGAACTGATTAGCCTACTTACCATCCATCACTCTTGTGCGTGCATGGTACGTGCTTATTTGTTTTTTTAGCAAAGTCAGATTGAATTTAATTAAGCATTGGCTAAATTAAAATTAACTTTTTTTTAGCTAATTCAATCATTTTTTATTCAAGCCATCACAACCTTTAATTTAATCCAAAATCATTTTTAAACCGAACATGACTTTAACCAAAGCTAAAGTCGAATCATTCAATTAAATTTTAGTTCAAATAAAATGTGAGTAAATTTTATATTATTTTTTATTTAAAAGATATTTATATTTAAATAAGTTTTATTGTGAATTAGAAGCCCCCAAACACTGCCCACCAATTTATCTAAAATACCCATAATGATTTTTTTATGGTGAAATTAAACATGCCTATATCAATTTGAATAATCCATTTAACACCCCCACAATTTCAGATTAAGACTTCATTTAGAATAATTTTTTTCCACTTCGAAGAAATTTTTATACTTTAAAATTATTTTAGAAAACAATAAGAAAAATATCCCTAATACAATCTTTTTTTTTTTTTTTTTTTTTTTTTTTTTTTTTTTTTTTTTTTGAAGAAGGCAAACCAATTGCCGATTCTATTATTCAAAGCAAATCCAAATTTCAAACTACAATCTTCCAGAACTAGATTCCTCTAACAGTTTTGTAAACAAAGGAAGAATGTTATTACAAGATACATCTTCCCAAAGAAAATTGCTAAAAAGAGCATAGTTAGCATATAGATTCGCTAACTTAATACAACTTCTATTGACCCAATTATAGAAAATAAAATTATGATCCTTAAAAGTTAAGAGCTCATCTCTCCACTTGCCACCCAATTCTTGCAAAATTTAATAACAATGTAATAGTCTCCTTCTATGATAATACATTTGTAATTTAGCATCCAATCTTTCTTGATTTCACCTATAAATTGAATCGACATGAGTTCTAGATTAGAGATATCCCAATGAATACAAGACTGACCATAACCCAGGATAAATCTTCCTTTGTTGTTCCGAACCACACCTCCAATTCCATCCTTGTACGATTGCAACAAAGATGCATCTACATTGATTTTGATCCAATGGGAGGAGGGTACCAACAATCTAGTAGACTGATTAGTACCCCAGTGTCCCAATTTTCCATCAACCATATATGAAATAGAAGAATAACTTACATCATTTGACATTATGAACATTAAGTTATCCTCATTCCCTTCGTGAATGAGTCTGTTCCTTGCTCTCCACGTTAGATAAACTGCATTGCAATAGATATTAATGAGAAAGCCATGAACTTTACTAAACTTCTCCATCCAGCTCCAAAAATCTTGAAAAGATTCAAAAATCGGAAATCCAAAACCCCATTTATTTAGATAGCCTATGACTTCCATCAACTTCACACATTTAACCATTATATGGTCCAAATCCTCTCTTGAACCACAACCCCTAGGACATCCAAATTCGCCTTGAATCCTTTACTGATATAACAAATGGAAAGAAGGAATAGCATTATTAAAAATTTGCCCCCAGAATACCTCCACCCGAGATCTTAATTTGACATTTCTCAAACATTTCCAATAAAAATATTCCACATTATGTAGAACCGATGCCTTGTAAACAAGAGATGAAATCGAATAACCAGAATTTTGATGAATAAGCTCCAAACAATCTCTTTCCTGATTTCTTTGAATCTCTACCCCATAAATTAATCTTATAAGATCCTCTCCAAATAGTATTCTTAATTCCAGATTATTCCACTCACCATTAACAATTAGTTTATCTACAGTTTGTTTCCCAAACTCTAGAATTGAAACAAAAGTTGGCCATTTATTCAAAGTTTTTTCTAATATCCATATATTATCATAGATATTAATTGAACAACCATTTACCACTTTCCATTTAACCAAAGATTTCAGAGCCTCCTTACCGTTAGATAAGATTTTGCAAGTGGATGAAGCCCCTCTTATATAACCAATCTCACCACAATCTGACCCATATTTGGGTCTCAAAAACATGTACAGCAAAGAACATTTGTCTTGAATTACCTTTCATGCCAATTTTGCCCTCAAAGGACCCACAACACTAGCACACTAACGAATACCTCGTCCACCATCTCTAACTGTTTTGCATAGATTATTCCAGCTTACATAATGCAGTCCCAACTTCCCATCTTGTTTATTCCAGATAAACTCCCTACTCAACTTATCCAATTCCTTTAGAACTCCTTTCGGAATCAATGAGAAGGTACAATATAAAGTAGGAATTGATAGCATAACTGATCTAATCATAATGAATTTTCCTGCCAAAGACATAAGCTTACTTCCCCACACACCAATTAACATTAAAGCTTTCACGGTTAAAAAATGGAAATCAGTAGCAACTAATCTTCTCAATGCTACCTTAACACTGAGATAATTGAATTCCTTCACCGCCTTAAATTCCATAATACGTTCAATAGCTTTCCTTTTTCTCTTCTTGACATGTTTGCCAAACAAAATTGTTGATTTTCTCGCATTAATCTTTTTTCATGTCCAATTACAAAAATCTGATAAGATCATTTTTATTTCCTTCACTTCTTTGATATCAGCTTGAGAAAAAATTAATATGTCATCTGCATATAGTAGATGAGAAATCCTCGGCACATTGTTACCAATTCTGATTCCCAATGATTCTTCTTTTTGTTTAAATCCATTAGTAAGAAGTTGTGAGCATAGAATGAACAAAAACGAGGAAAGTGGGCATCCTTGACGGAACTCACTCTTTGCATGAATCCAGCTAGAAATCTTACCATTAATAAGCAAAGAAATTTTTGGATGTTCCACACATTCCATAATCCACGCAGAAAATTTCTGAGGAAACCCAAAATACTCCAAAATGTGCCTTAAAGTCTTCCAACACATGCTATCATATGCTTGTTCCATATCAACTTTAAATGAAACAAGCACTTTGGAAGATCTCGAAGTCCTAAATTTTTGAAACACATCTTGAGCCACTAGAATGTGATCTCCTAATGACCTGCCATTGACAAAAGCAGTTTGCTCCACTGATATTAACTTTTGAACCATAATCTTCATCCTGTTTAACAATATCTTAGCCACAACTTTGTAGATTGATCTGCACAAGCTAATTGGCTTGTATTGGCTCGGAACACTAGGATTCGATACCTTAGGAATAAGAACAAGTAATGTTTCTTTCCAGTCCACATTCATCTCTCCCGAACGAAAGAAATGATTAATTGCATTCCAACAATCATCTTTAATTATGCTCCAATAAGTTTTAATAAAGGAATATGATAGCCGTCATTACCTGGTGAAACGCTTTCTCCAGCTTGCAACACAATTGTCTCCAATTCTTCCATAGACAGTTCTTTACTTAACAAATCCCTATCATTCTCATCAAGGGAACAAATAGGTAAAGGCCAACCACTATGATAGCCATTCCTTTCCTTCCATTTACCATTAAAGAAATTAAAAAAAACTTCAGCAATTTGACTTTCATCTTCAACTACCAAGCCATTTTCATCTTTAATTTTAAAAATCCAATTTGCATTTTTCTAGCCGAAGCATCGGAATAAAAAAACTTTGAGTTAGGATCTACCTCGGACATCCATTTAACATTTGCTCTTTGCTTCCACCAAATGTTCAATCGGGCCAATACAGAATTTAGCTCACAAATATATGATCTAAGTTGAAAAATATCCTCCTCTGACAGCCAACCATTTTCTGATTCCTTTGATTGCAGCTCAAGGATTTTTATTTTGAGAATTTCTTTCTGCTGATTATATTCCTTCTGTTTAGCTTTCATAAAAAAAAGTGATTTCAAGGATCTACGAAATTTACAATTAAGTAATTCCGCAAAGTTTCCAACTGTCTTCTTGTTCCATGCCGATCTCACAACACCAATATATGCTGGATAAGAAGCCCAAACCTCCTCAAATCTTATAATTATATCAGCAGAAAATTTGTTGTCCATGAAATTCAGTAGGATTGGATAGTGGTTAGAAGCCACTCTAGCCAGATGCCTCAACACCAACCGAGCTGAGTTCATTGTTGCAGGATTTACAAAGCACCTATCTAACCTTTCCAATATACGAGCTCAACCAACCTTGTTGTTGCACCAAGTAAACTTTGATCTAATAACTCCCACATCATGAAGATCATTATTAACCAAGAAAGACTTTATCTCACTGGAATCCTGAGAGAACCGAAAAATTCTCCCCCCTCATTTATCCTAGACAATATGCAATTGAAGTCCCCTCCAACCACCATAGGAAGATTACTAGAAGAGAAAGCTTCCAACTTCTCCCAAAGGATCCTCATCTAAATCACCTCTTTACCACCATAAACAGTGGCTATCTTCCACACACCCTTATTCACAATTTTGCGTTCTCCTATAACCACTTGGTTTGAAGAATACAATAAGGAAAAAGAAGCTACATTGTACTTCCAAAGCACCAATATTCCCCCAGACAAGCCATCTGCAGGAACTTGAAAAAATTTCCAGTCATTCCAATAAGGACATTGATTTCCATGCTACTTAAATTGAAAATTTTAGTTTCCAATAACCCCACAAAAAATACATTATGATCTTTAACTACCTCCTTTAGATATAGAGAAGCTTGCTTCTTCCTCGCTCCTCTACAGTTCCAAAAAAACTATTGAGGCCATTAATGAACAAAAAGGGAAGGGTTCCCCACCTTTTCATTCACCTCACCATCAATCTTCCTTCCTCTAGGCGCTAATTTAATAGGGCCAAGACTTTTAAGTTGCTTAGCAAGTTTGATTTTAATATGAGTTGAACTACCTTCCTTTGTCTCTTCCATTGCCTTCACTTTTGAAGCATGATAAGTAGGAGATCACTCCACATCTTTCACAGCAACTGAGGAACCAGAAATTTTCGCTTCCACGTCCCCTGTAGCATTCGGCTGAACACTACCATTCCCTATAACAACATCATAAACCAGCTCACCTTCCTCCGTCAAGTCTTTAAGAACCGCAAATTTGTTACCTCCTTTATTAACATATGATTTTTCCCCAACAGTCTTCATATTCAAATTGATGTTAGTATCATGTTTAGAACCATCCATGACAGTAGAGTTATCCTCCTTATTTGCATCACCCGATTTAATTATAGTCTTACTCACCTCCTTGATTTCTTTTCTAAACAAAGGAACATCATCCTTAGTATCCTTGTTAGGATTTTTCTTCCACCCAACCTTTCTCCCATGGAGGCCATCACCCCTAGAAGCCTTCGTCCCATAACTTACATGCAACCAAGGCTCATAACCATTCCCCTCCTCTTTAGAAGATCCAGCCACTTTCTCATAAATCGAGTCTATACCCAATTCCTTCACATTTCGTTCCACATCCTTTAACCCATCTTGAGCAGCAACAGCAACCCTCTCTGGACAGCAATTATGTTCATGTCCAATCTTACCACAATTGAAACAGAGATAAGGAATCCTCTCATATTCAATTTTATGGAAAAACCTCCCTAAGCTTCCCTCTACCCAAACACCAAGAGGTAGGGATTATTCTAGCTGGAGATGGACACAAATCCTAACGAACTCCCTTCTACCGCACTAAAACATATTTTCATCAATCAAGTATGGCTTTCTTATCTTAGAAGCAATTCTACAGACATTAGTAGCATCCCAGCACTACAATGAAAAATTGGGCATTCTTATCCATATTGGTACAGTCAAGCCCTTCAACGAATTAGGGGAAAAAGTTGAAGACCATTTGTCCACACCAATGATGTTCCCAATTAACATACCAAGGACCGTTTGCAAGAACAAGATCCACGGACTCCTCATCATCAAAAGCGCACAGGCTCAAACCCTTTCCAAGCCAGGTAAGATTAAACTTACCCAATTGAGGCCATTATCTCCTAAGATCAGCATTAATAATGTACCGAGGAATGTTTTCTCCGAATACCTTCACCAGCAGGACATTTTGCAGCTTTCCAGTGTTCTCCAATACATTCTCCACACAGAGCTTTACTGTCATCCCGTCTTCCGAAAGGAAGTTGCCAAAATCCCAATCAGTAATTCTTCTATGTGACTTCTTATGCCACAAATTCAGCAAGTCGTTCCCCGTCGACTCTTTCATTATTGATTCTCTAGCTCCCTCCACATTTGGTATAGACGAATAAATCTCCCTAGAGATACAATGACGGACCACTTCCATATCTCCATAGTCTTTTTTTCTCACCATTGATTTCAGTATTTTGAATGAGAGAAATATCCCCATTAAGATCAACCATGACACCAACATCCTCCACTTCTTTCAGATTGATAGCAGAGACAACACCAGAATTGAAATTCTGGTATTTCTAGACATCCACTTTCTTTGAAATTTCTTCAGGCATCAAAATGTTCTTCCCTTTCCCAATTACCGGGACAAATTTAACATTTAAAAGACCTCCTTCATTAATAATTAAAGGTTTACCATAGTTTGAGCTAATCCAAACCCCATTAGAGCATATCTTGCCAAAACCCTTGAAGCGGCTTCTCCAAACGCAGGTGGAGAATTGTTACAAAATGAATGATGTTGAACCACCGCAGCATTAGACGAGGAATGGCGATCACCTCTAGGACATGAGCCCGGCAAGGCCCGGCGATCATCCGCCGTCATCGGAAAAAGCCTTTCAAAATGCCAAATCGAAATTTGAAAATAAGTTTTCCCTCTCTAAAACCCTGCAGCTTCTCTCTCTGGCCCATCGTTTACTTCATTTGGTTATGTTCCCCTAATAGTCTGTTTAACCATTAAATGTACTGTCAAGTTTCAAGTCATTTCTCTCAGATCAAACTAGAAAAATATAATCAAACAAAATGCCTCGCCCCCTAATCCCCAAAACAAAATTAAAACACAAATATCAACAGTAATGATTTCATGAAATATTTTAATTATCAAAATGGTCAAAGAAAAAAAAAAGATACAAATTAGATCATAATATTTCAACTTCAATTTTGATTAGCATTAACATGAGTAGAATTCATAGCTAATCAATCAAAGTATATTACACATTTCAAAATAAATTCTATAATTATAATATAAAAATTTATATCGAGATATCTGACCCAAATTTCTTTGAAAGAAAACACGCATCAAATCTATACAAGGAAAATAAAAAATATGAACATGTAATTCAGATAGACCAAAGCTAATTTTGGACATGCTTAATAGGTGAAAATTGGTAATACAAAAGGGAAATATTCTTAAAGTTCAACAAAAAAGATTGCCAAGTATTATTAATAAATTTAATAATCTTGGAGACGAAATCATTTCATCCCATTAGAGATTTGTGGTGTGTGTGAACTTCAAGTGACTAAAGCTGTTGTTTTACAGATAGGACATAAGTTCTTGAACATTAGCCATTGTTTGATACAATCAGTGTGGAAGTCATGTCTGCAGTCCAGAGTGCCAATGCCTTCTCCTTCACTGTAATCTTCCTAAATTATGAGTTTAAGAAGAATGTTAAATAGAAGATGATAACAAATATAGGTGGCTATAAACTGGTGAGTCAGGCCACATTTGCTTGTTTAAAAAAGGATAATTGAATGACATTTTCAGTTTCCTTAAGAACTCCAAAGAGAAACAGGATAAGTCACGAATGCATTAAATTTGCTTTGAAATGAATACATAATTTATATTGTATGTAGCTCAAATTAAATCTAATAGTTTTAAAACTAGTCTGACTAAATTAAATCAAAGCACCTTACCCGACAGATACAGCATGGCTCCTTTTCAGCTGATGCTACTTCAAGATTGCACGGTGAGTATTTTCTTTGCCTTAGGGACTTCAAAATGGTTTCTTCATTGAGACCAGTGTTAACATAGCCAATCCTCTCTTCAAGTGCCAATAATTCCTGTAACAACTGATAATTAGATTGTGCGGCACCAGAAAAGTAGTTATATATGCAGGAAAATCACCTCATATGACATGTTGTCAACATCAAGCCGCATGTCTCTGTGTCTATCATACAAGTCAGCACGACCATAAAACCCAGACTGGTCGAAAATGAATACATCCTGATCAGTTACGTCCACTATGAAAGTTAAATACCATGGAAAAGGAAACAAAGGTCTTCATAGTTTTCTGTTACACATTCCCTATCTAGTAACTTTTTTGAAGTATTATTTTTTGTATCGATTCTATCAGGTTATTTTAAAAAGGATGTACTACAAGGTCATGTGATATAAATTTGGGATTAAATAAGTAATTTTATGCCAGCATTTAATAATAAAGAAGATCATCAAGATAATGATAATAATGAAACAATCAAATTATAGGAAAGCAGAATGGAGCATGGACTTTGCAAAAATTAACCATATAGGAAGGTTTAATATAACAAGAATAAGTCTTTATCCCACAACATGGAGTTGGCTACATGATTCATTTTTCTCCATTACGTCCTGTTAAAAGTCGAATTCTCTGTGGGCTCCAAAAATTCGGCCCCGGTCTTCGCCTGCACTGATTGCTTTCTTTTTTCTGCGAGGGAGTTTTAACAGAATTATATTCCGGGGTAAATTTTGGAAGGCAGATGGGTTTGTAGATAAGACACTACCCAGAGATTTCGCCCTCATTTTTGCGAGGACTTTATGATCTGAGTTCTGGTTTCCTATAGGCGCAAGCCCTTATAGTTAATTCCTCCCGATCACGAGAGAGAACTTTCGATTAAGGCTAGTCGTCAATGAATACATCATACCCTTAGATACGTGATATCAGGCATATAGTAGCAGTGTGGGCTTGGATATTGGAAGTTTGAAGATTTGATATTTAAACTAAAAATTTCACCATCGTGCACTTAAAACGGATGGTGGGGGAATGGATGATGGACTAGATAAAGATCTCATAGTTCCGTCATCCCGGGCCATCGTGGTCCCTGGTTTACTTAGTCAGAGGAGGTAGTCGACCCAACCTGACAAAAGGATCCTTGTTGGCAGCCATGGGTAGCTTCATCTAAGGGTACCTTATAAACTTGGGGTGAATGTTTGTCTAAGTGGATAAATTTGAATCCAACTTACCTAACAGAGGACTTTGTGCCCTATCGTTCATAATTTATTGATTCATATCTCAAGGATTTGATGCCACTAAGGAGCGTATTGACTATGGCCATAACCGGTATTTCGTGGTGCCATTTGGCAACAAAATCACTCGGTTCAGAGGGACCCGGGTCATAACTTTTTATCCTGCGGTGCCATTTAGCGGCAAAACCGCCGGTCAGAGGACACGTATCACGTCCTTACTGGCAGGAAATTGTTTAATAATGAATCTTAGTGATATTTTCGACTAGGCATTAGCTCTTTGAGAGCTAGAGTAAATTTTAATTTGTCCACCACGGCAAACTGTTGCGGAGGGTGGATGAATTTTGCTTTAAATGTTTTGATGGTTGATTTAAAATTTAAATATCTTGGAGTTTTATGAATTTTTTTTTTTTTTTTTGGATTTTGGATTTTGGACATTTAAGTGACATTTGAAAATATTTGTGAATCCCTCTGGTTAAGATCTACATTCAACACGGCAATCATCGGGGTGGAAGGGGTTATTTCTCTTCTTTGATTGAACCCTGTCGACCCTATCAACTTGCCGATAGGGGGTCGGGTTTTGTAGGCTTTATGCTTTTATTAGTGAATTCTCATTGTTATAGGCTTTGAAGGCCTAATATGAATGTATTGAAACAAATACACTGGTCGCCACAACCGTGTATTTGTTTGAAGGTTCGAACCCTGTCGACTCTTATTGATCTGCGTAGGACGATCGGGTTAGAACTTGAATTCATTTATTAACCCGCGCAACATCACTAGACGTCACATGTACACTTATAACACGCTCGCCAGGGGGAGGGCCAATGCGGTGTTTGGGCGCATTTTATGATTAAACCCTGTTAACTTATTTTTACCTGCTTAGGAGGATCGAATTCAAATTTAATAACCAACAAGAAAGTCGTCCCAAATAAAACCATAATATAATTCACATGTAATTTTCCACACCATGTTATTCAAATGGGTTTTAGAGTGAGGATTTTAAGGATTTCAGGCCACCAAAACATTGTAAACCCACAAAAAGAATCAAAAGAAACAAAAGGGGTAACCCCTAACTGTGGTTTGCTGTTATAACATAATATAAAAATTGAATGCCACCCAAACTATTAAATATCATTTCTTATATTTTGAATTCTCTGCTCTGGCTAGTATAGCTTTTTATGATATCAAGAGGCACTAGTTATGTAGATACTAAAAGTATAATTTGGCCTTCTGCAAATAACCTTACATTTTCTTTTATTATTCTTTACAAATTTAATTGATTTTTCCATCAAAATTGACCATTTCTTAACTCTTTGGCCTCTGAAACGCCACGTGTGTACCAATAACATGCTCGTCGGGGCTCATACGGGTATTTGGGGGCATTTTATGATTATTGATTGAACCTTCTCGACTCCTATTTACCTACTTAGAATGATTAGGTTCAAATTTATTGACCCACACAGCATCCCTAAACGTCACGTGTGTACTAATAACACGCTCACCGGGGCCCATGCAGGTATATGATTTTATGATTGCACTTGCCCTTTTTGTGTACCTATGTGTATACAAATTACAGTGCATGTGTGGAGGCATTTTGAAAATATTTGTAAACCCCTTCTATCCGCTTACATAGATGTCGCGGATCCGGTGGCGTGGCATAGCAGCTTTTGAATTGAGCTGTTTGTTTCCTTGTACATATAGACTGTCGTGCACCACTTATTGCTTTCTGCAGATGGATTATAGTGCACTAACAAATCTCCTGCTTCTGTATACAGGTGAATCATAGCGTTATCACCTGATTGCAATGAGATACCTCATTGTTCTGATACAGACTCCCTTTTCTCATTCACCGGGAGGGTGATTCTTGAAATTCGTGATTGATGACTTGAAAGGAATTCCTTCAAAGATTTGTCATTTTCAGTGTTTATGGACGCAAGCACTGTTTTCTTCTTAAGTACATGACAAAGAAGAAATTTTAGAACACCAGGAAGTTTAGTTCGAATTTGCTCAAACATCTCTTCCCTTCTGTCAGGAGGTGACCTTTTTTGTACGCCGAATTGTCTTAATACCAAACATATTTTGCAGCATCTCAATCATCGTTACTATAGGTGATATCTGTACTTGTGTCCACAGTGGTTCATTGTGCTTACGATATACCCATTGTTGTTATCCACAAGAGGCTCGTGTGTATTTACGGGTACCCGTTGTACTCACTACGATCTCCTGGAAGTGTTCGTATGAGAACCATTTGCACCAGTATCATATCCACATTTCACCAATCTCTGGTGGTTTGATGTTTGCGCTTGTTTATAGGGACGGGTCTTCCACTATCAAATGCCAACATTGCCATCTCAATCTACAGGCAAACTTGCTAGTGTTTGGAGGTTTCAATAATGCATTTAGGTGCACGTATGCATTCTATGGCCATTTGTTGTTCTTGCAAGTATGACGCATTTGACCTCACAGGGACTTATATGTGTTTCGAATGTTTGTAAGAAGTCTTGTTGCTTTGGTTGCATATTCCAAATCACTTAGGTTTCTTCGATCACCACTTGCATGAATTGAGGTTTTATCTCCAGCTTGCAATTTGTACGATGACGTCGGGCATAGAAATATTGTTGCATTTGTCATTGATCTTTGCCAACAAGATTAACATCATCACCATGCCAAACCACAATGTTTATCTTAGACATTTAAATTATGCTTCAAGCTATTTGTTTGATGCTCAAACTGTAGTCTAGTTCGACGTTTAAGTTCATTCCAAGTTCAAGTGGTCAAGTAATGTCCCAAAGTCTTGTTCATCTTATTTGATATCCAAATCAAATGCAAGACCGAGTCCCTTGTTGTTCTTGAAAGTTCAGGTTCTTTATTGTCCATGCAAGTTTAAATCCAATTTGAGTTTAATATACAAGTTCACTTGCAATTCTAGTGCGTATGTGCTACGTCACATCTAAGTCCACAAGTTCTTATTGTCCACATCTTGTTCCAGTTTGAGTTCAGAGTACATGTTCAAGTGCTTGTTCAAAATCTTCTGAAGTACTTGCAAGTTCAATTTCATATTCACTTGATATGAATTTGGTTCCAGTTTGATTTTATTTTATTTGAGTTTGAGCCTTGATTAATCGTTTAGATTTTGTTTGTCTTCAAGTCCATAATTCTACTATTCATTCTCATTTGAGTCCAAGTTCTTGCTCTTTTTTTGAGTTCAAATCAGGTCCGAGTACAGTCATATTTTCACCCAAAATTTCGACAACCTCTCGGCATCTGTCCCGTTTATGGGAAAACTACGAAAAAACTGAGTCTTTCCCACCATGCTAAGAAAAGTGTGTATGGTAGATGTCATCGTGTAATTTTTGTCCCCACCACGCTAAGAAAAGCGTGTATGGGTCTTTTATATGTACCTTTTACAAAAAAAGCAGTTGTTCCCCGCAGGTACAGAGCTACGTCGGGTACTTAAAAGTTGTCCCGGCCACACTAAGAAAAGCGTGCACCAGGCTTACCTATCTCGTCGCATGCGTCGCACCGGGTTCCCTCCTACCACGCTAAGAAAAGCATGTATAGGTGATTGGCCGGCTCGTCGCATGCACCGAGGGCAGGGTTTTGGAGTCAAAGGCCGCTCACCTACCTCATCATAGGTGTAGCGCCGGGTTCCCTCCCACCACGCAAGCGTGTAAAAGTGGTTTGCCAACTCGGCATGAATGTCGAGGTAAGAGATGATATTTATTATTATTATTATTTATTAGATATTATTATTATTAATTAATTATTATTTATTTTTTAATTAATTAAAATTAATATACAACTAATTATATTAATTATAATTAGTATTTAATTAATCATGTGATTAATCATGATTAATTAATATTAATTATAATTATTAATTAATTTTAATTAAGTTTAATTAACTATTATTAATTTATAATTAAAAATAATTAATAATAATAATAATACCCCTCCCCCTCTCTTCCTCTCTGGTTCGGTCAGGAATAGGCCGAAGAAGCGCACTGGGGGGAGCTACCTTCCACAGCAAACGAGCTCCTATCGCTGGCTCCGATCCAACAGGTAGGAAAAGTTGTTCAAGGAGCAATGTCGACCAGCCACGAACAGGTCAAAGAGGCGTGCGGAAGGGAGAAAGGCTCTCCATAGTATGCGAGCTCGAGTTTCTGCTTCCGATCCGACAGAAGGGAGTGTCGTCAAGTGGGCGAAGTCGAACAACAGAGAGGGAGCCAAAGAAGCGACGTGAGGGTGAGAGTTATCCTCATAGCGAGCGAGCTCCTTTTCTTCCGATCAAGAAGCCGTAGCTTTCGATTCAACCTGGAAGGAACGTCGTCGAAGGGAGAAGCCGAACAGCGCCAAGGAGTCAAAGCAGCGTCAAGAGGGAAAGTGGGATAGTGCGAAGCACGATCAGAGTGGCTGCGACGTGCGAATGTGCGACGTGCGTGATGGCCTCGGCAGAGAGCAAGTAAGCACGATTTGATTTTTTTTTGTTTTGTTTTGTTTTACTCGGCACAGGTCAACATTCTCATTTAGATTTAATAAAAAAACAACTTTTCTAATATTTTCTAACCAGTCATAAAACCAAATCTAATACATCAACTGTCCTCACCGGGTCATCGAAGGACTGATGTTTTATGTGTCCAAACCATCTAAGGAGGCTCTCTCTAATCTACTTGTAATTGGAACTACTCCAACCTTTTCACGTAGATACTCGTTTCGCATTTTGTCTCTAAGCCTAAAGCCGCTCATAGCTAAGCATCCTCATCTTTGCAACACTTAACTTAATTTTATGTTTCTCTTTTAATGGCCAACATTCTACGCCATAAAGTATTGCAGATCTTACCACCATCTTATAGAATTTTTTCTTAAGTTCGAGAGATACTTTTCGGACAGACAATAGGCTCAATGCATTCCTCCACTTCAACCATCCAACTTGAATTCTACTAATAATATCCTTAACTATTTCACCATTACTTAGAACAATAGACTAAAGATATCTAAGACGTGTAATCATATTAATGACTTGATCGCCTAAAGTCAAAATCCCCCTATTAGATCTATCACTACCAAAATTACACTCCAAGTATTCAATCTTTGATCTACTCAAATGGAAACTTTTAGACTCCAACATTGACCTAGATAATTCAAGTTTCCATCAACTCCCTCTCTAGTCTTATCAACAAGAAGAATATCATCAGCAAAAAGTATACACCTGATAGAAAGGTTCTATAGATCAATGAAAAAGAATACAGCATAAATAAAGGATCTTCATATTCGAAAGTCATAAAGGACAATTGCATATCAAGTGTATCCATATGATTCTACTATAAAATCTCATGCCATAAGGAGATGCCAAGTTCCTTCTGCACATCAAAGGCATGCCTAAAATGTGCCCTTGAAACACAGCCTAGACAAAGCATGGAGCCTGAATATTCTCCAATAGCTAAGCCTATGAGTTGTAACTCATAAGGCGCAGTTGATATGACATGAAGCTCTTTGTCAGTCAACATTAGTTTAAAATTGATCCCCTCAACAACTTCCCACCTATGTTAATGAAATCCTTTTGGACAATGCAATTTATTGTTACTGATAATGATAATTTGGTCAAGTTAAGACGACTAGCTTTGCTGACTTAAATCAATTTGGATCCATGATTTATTGATATGACAAAACAATGGGATCTCAATAGCAAATTATCGACCCATATGAGTTTGCTGTGATCCTCAGATCATCTACTCTGAACTAATAACGATGTCTATTCATTTTCCCAACACAAATTTTTACAATTAAAAGCAAAACACCAGGCTTTAATTAAAAGTTTTCCTCTTTGTTGAAAGATAATTAATTAGAGACTTTGCGACTATGAGAAAAGTCAAACTAGATATAAAAGCCTCACAAGAAGGCAAAATCTCTAGACAGTATTTATCTGATATCAATTATCTGCCTCCTAAAAAGTCAACAATATATAAACTCTTAAATTTATACCAATAAGGTTCGGATGGGATTTTCAGAGCCTACTATATTAGACCAATAAGATGAATATATTTAAAATTTAAAAAACATATATACGAGAAGTGGTTGGGGGATATCATTTGGATGAGACAGCTACGGCATTACAAGCATGACATGGAACTAGAATTCAACTCATTGTTTTAGGAGGAAAACATTGCAGAAAAAATTAAAATGCTTAGAACTTGTTATAATATTTAACTGACAAATTTAAAGAACTGCTAGTTTATAACAAGGACAGATGGCCACTCCAGACGATTTTGATATAGTTAATCATAATGACGGCAACAATGTTGATTAAGATATAAAGAATAGAAAAACAGAAGGTGATCTAATTGCTGAAGCTTGATAGACTACATGGGTCTATACAGCAGCACTTTAAGCGAAGACCACATACGAATGCCTATCTATCTAAAGCCACCATTGAAAAACAGAAGATATAAAGAATAGAAAAACAGAAGGCCACTCCAGTTTATAACAAGACAGATGGCCACTCCAGACGATTTTGATATAGCTAATCATAATGACGGCAACAATGTTGATTAAGATATAAAGAATAGAAAAACCGAAGGTGATCTAATTGCTGAAGCTTGATAGACTACATGGGTCTATACAACAGCACTTTAAGCGAAGACCACATACGAATGTCTATCTATCTAAAGCCACCATTGAAGTTTCAATAAATCGAGAGCAGAGTATCTAAATTGCATGGTTTTAAATGACACTAGAATGAAGAATTAAGAAAATATATCAAAGCTTTTGTGCTTGCATATATTTAGGAAAACAAGGTGTGTCACATTAACTTCTCATATAATGTCTTTTCCGCACACTAATCAATACCTTGTTTCCACTAAACAGTACAAGCAATATCCATGAAGCACCAGCATGGTGTACCATAATTAGTTCTTACAAAAGTATTATTAAAGGCAAAGTTCAATTCATTCATCCGTCATACTCCTAAAATCAAACATTCAGAGAGTATTATTGACACTAACTTTTAAACTCATTTGGCACCAATTTCTGCATCATTATTTTGGTTGGCAGTTGGAGTTTTTGTGTTTCAAGTTTCTGATACAACTTATCAATAGCCTTGTCATCCCTCTTCTGATTTATTCAAAAAGAAAAAAACCAAAAACAACAAATTGAGAAAATTCTTAGTACTTCATTATGAATTATATCAATGGGAGAGGGCACTCGATGAATACAGATGAGCTAACATCATATTCACATACCTATTCATATGCAATTTAAACAAGGCCGTAGCTTGTTAAGAGAATAAAAAAAAAATATTTAAACACCTCACGGAAGCACAACTTGGAAGAGCAGGAGTCCCAGTACAGATCATCGTAAGACAAGATATCCCAAGTAAAGCATGATATGGCACCTATGTTGCACGGATACTCCTATTTACGAGGCGTGCTGTATCGGACACGTGTCGTATACGGATACGCCTCCGATACGGCACGGATACGTGTCGGATATGGCTATGCCGTGTTCCGATTAAAATGATTATTTAATGTTGCTGACCGAGGGACTTTGGAAGGATAGGAACCAGCTCCCAGGTAACCGGTCCCGTTTTTGTAGAGCATAAATTCCTGCGCTGATCGCCGGAATTGGCCACTACGCTGTGTCCCTATTAAAACAAATACAGCAGTGATGATATTTAGAGGCCACGATTCTTGACCTTCGTGTATTGAAGTGGGTCGGAGATCTGGTCAGGCCTATTCTTGCTGTGCTGAGGAGTGCTTTTTTCCCACCATTTCATCGATCAGATTGAGTCCTCTCAATGGATATCTAGGCTATTTTAAGTGATCGGATTCTCATTTTTATGTAAGTTTGCGGCATCTAGGAGAAGTTAAGCTAGGAGTGGATGGAATCGGAGTGTCAAGGCTATGTTTTTTTCTTCGTTTCAGGGACACGTACTACGAAGTGGTTCATCTTTTCTTCGTATGGGTTTGGGAGCGGTCCCGGATTCTGATTGACGTGAGCATTGCTAGTGACAGGACTGGCTCTATAGGATCATGATCCTTTGTCGAGGGCAAGGAGAGAGGCTGATCTGCATGACTTCGGGACTTCTGTTAGCTAGCTAGCAATAGAGGTGTTTGAAGGCTAAATGGCTCCGTTATAGATGCAGGCTCTCCGGGATTGAGGGCTTTCATAATCGGTCATGGACTGATATTCGCGTATGTATTTGGTGGAGGATTTGGATCGCGGAGGAGCGGCTTCGACACTGAATTGGTATGGATTACAGGTACAAGAGAGATGGAGATGAGCTGAGGTGTGACTGGTGTGTAGTGGTTACCTTGTTTGAACGGGAGGTTAAGTTCAATCGATACCACGGCGACACGTTGGAAGCCGAACGTGAGCAGTGGAAGGTTTGTTTTCTTCGTCGTTCTTAACTGTCTGGTGTAAACACTTTGTTTATGTGTTGATGTCTAGGCACTTAATATCCTTTTGATATATTGCGAGTAACCAAGAAACACACAGCTACGCGTGGATTTTCTCCTTGGCTGCAGCTTTGTTTTTACTATTCGATGATTTGTGGAATCCACGGGTAGAACCCCTCAACGCGGCTAATTCCGAACACCTTAAAAAATTAGAGAATCAGAGACCTTTGGTGTATGGAAATGGTAATAACTGGATACAGGGGACCTATAATCCCCGTAGGTGACCTAGTACCGTTAGGTAGCGTTGAATAATGAAGGAAGAAGCCCCGTGTTAAGAGCACTCACTGCAATCGGCCAAACGAGTGAAGGAAGCGAGGCTGGTGATCAATGGTACGAGTTGTTTTCGAGGAGATGTCTGTGCTTACGCTCTGCTAGCCCATTCTGTTCAGCGTGTGTATGGACAGAAGTTTGATGTTGCAATACCATGGTGTTAATAAGAATGTGATTAAGTTTGGTTTAAATACTCGCGTACCTCAGTATTGTCGCTCACGCATGTGCTTTAACATACTATTTTAAATTTGAATTGGGTTTGTTTCAACAAATGTTTATTTCTGAAAAAAATTTTCAAAAAACCTTCTGAATTTGTGTTTCATAGGAAAACCCCAGAAAACGAGAAAAGGTCGTATCAATTACCGAAAACTACATAGTAAGAGCTGTACTATAGAAACCTTGATGCGGAAAGAAATCTTGGGACATGTAACAGACCCGGTCGCTCGATATTGGAACTCGGTACCCCAAACATTCAGTATGCCAATGCTGAGGAAAAAGAAAGCACTGATGAGTGTTTTTATTTGAAAACGGTTAGCCTATGACTCTTTTGAGGTCGTACAATACCAGGCAAAAAGGGTAACTCTATATGTATGAATTGTGAGACGTATTGGAATTAGAAGCAACTGACCACGCTTTGACTGTTCTTGATGAGGATGTCCCAGGTATTATCGTTTGTTGCCGATGTTGCGGCATTTGGGATCTTCGCTGCGTTAACTACTACTCGGTACCGAGCGGTATTCTGCCGTGTCTGACGAGCTAGTCCTGTGGCATCCATAGGCTCGACATTGGGTTATAGACCTTTGCGATTTGGACCTCGGCTTGCTCAGGGGTTCTGTTTGATTGTCTTCATATCTTTAAGCAAAAACCGAAGACATGGGGCGTGTATAAGTTCACCCAGATACATTGTTTCGCTCCTTGAGTTGGAGTATATTGAAGATAGAAGAGAAAGATTAACTTGCGATAAATGTGAACATGAAGTTAATTGTTGATGCAGTTGTTGACTTTACTGATCATCGGGTGTTGGGCTAATACCATGCC
>NW_021319872.1:0-2556 GCF_001605985.2 Dendrobium catenatum | reverse complement strand
CTTAGGGTTACTTGCGAACTCAAGTATTTCCTATCAGCCTCCTTCTTGAATGGCTTATAAATGTTACAATAAGCAATCCTTGAATTCTCCCCATGAATAGATAGGATATATTGCCTCCCTCTATTGAAACCAAGCTAAGACTTTCCCCTCCAAGTATAGACCCGCCTTCATGAGTTTCTCCTTCTGTTAGCCCATTGATAGAAAAGTAGCGCTCTACTTGATACACCAAACCTTGAGCGTCTTCCCTTTCAATAACCGACATTTTTAACTTATTTGATTTGTCCTCCATACCCCAATGGTTTCTTCTTTCGTTTGTTCCCCTCGTGAAGTGATGGTACGATTGTCTCCCTTCCTCCCTTGGCTGATTTGGATCCCATGGTTTGGCCAAACCGTCACTTCCTCCGGCCCACCGTCCCTCCTTCCTGAGTGGTCTTCAAAAGGCTTATGTCTCCCCTCTACTTTCAGCCCCTTCTTCATAATGCCTTGATGCACTTCTCATTTGAGCCCTTCGGGATGATTCTTGAGGAAAAATCATATCCACTTCATTATTGTCCTTCTAAAGTCTCTATCCTTTCAGATCAACCCTTGGACTAGCCAGTATAACATTTGACTACATCTCGATTAATTTCCTCATCATACCTTCCATGTCCTTGAATCGGTGCTCCATTCGAGTTTTTGTGGACGATAGCCTTCCTTCCACTGCTGTGCTTCCTTCCATTCCGGCATAGTTTTCCTCCATCTCGGCCTTTCGTTGTTTCATCTTTCATTCCAAAGCCTCTGCTTCCATTCACAGATTTAGGTTCTAAACTGCAAAAAAAGCAAAAAATAGTGGTGAATGGTTTTCAATCATCAAAATCAGCGAAGAGGAAGAATTATGCAGCAGATTTTAGCAAGAGGAACTGTGATTTTGGCCCAGGACAACTCTGATTCCAATTTGATACATCTTGAATGTGAAATCAATGAAAAACAACAATAAAACAACAGGAAATTGAGAATCGATGGATGATTTTTGTATACGCCTAGCATGTGAAATCAACGAAAAAAACAAAATAAAACTGCAAGGAATTGAGAATCGATGGATGATTTTTGTATTAATTCTTCAACACCAAAGCAATATACAATGATATACAATTAGAGAGGTAGATCATCTTTCCTGCTCAACTTAGACGCGCTAGGAAGCCCTCAAAGAAAGAAAACTACAGCAGAATTTAAATCACATAATAATAAAAAACAACCTAGGTAATCCTAATTAAACTTTCTCTAATTCTCCCTCCAAACAGTCCTTTTCCATAATAGATTTCCCTCCCCTAATTGAATTTCAAAGTTCAATTCTTTCCTTGCCTAATCTCCCCTTCTTCATCTTTCTCTCGTAATGAAATTTAATGTTGCTCGGCCCACAAGGGAGGTCGAAATTCCTGCTCCCGCCCCCTCTGCTGGTTCGACCCATCCAGCTGGACCGGCTTGCCCCCCTCCCTCCGTATCAGTTATGTCCAATTCAATGCTTTGGTTTTGAATTTGAAATTACTATTTTTTTGGAGTATGCTCCGTCTAAAAATATTTGTGCTCCATGCAAGTAATATTGACCACAGAACAGACTTTTTTTATTGTGATTTAACCTTTTTTGATTATTGTCCCCTTTTATCATTCTTAATGGAAACATCTTGTCAAGCTACCCTAGCTGCAGATTGTGCTAATTTGTTGATTGTCCATCTTGTATGCTGTATTTTTGCAGCAGATTCGCAGTGCATTGGATTTAATGCGCAGAGGGGTGAATCTGCGATTTGAGGTATGGTCCAAACATTCTTTTTAATGTGTTAGCAAATTTAAGTTTTTTAGGTATTGCTCTGCAAGTAGTTCTAGCAATCTGTACATGTCCATGTAATTATTTATTTTTCTCAATATATTCACTGCCAAAGGGTGAGGTTTCACTTAGTTATGGGCTCAAATAAGTTATTCCAGGTCCGGTCAAGCTTTACCAGGTTAAATCCACAATCCAGATGATAATTGCCTGCACTGCTGTTTTCCAATATCAGTATGCTTGAGGTTTGTACCCTGAGTTTAGTCGTGTTGAGAGGATCAGGGTTGGACAGCAAATGTATGGGCTAAAGTCTTTTGAATTTGATGCTGACCTTTTTATGTCCTTTTCTTTTAGTTGTTCACATTAATGGAATTCATGAAGACTACCCGGAAATTTCACTCTTCTTTTTCAGTAATTTAACCTAGCTGAAATGCATATTACATCAAACCAAAGCAGTAGAAGAATAGGACAGTCCAAGTTTTAAACATCCAACTGCCTTTCATCTACATGCATTTTGTGCGGATTTCTCTGATGCTAGTTATAAAAATGAACTGCTAAAAGTTTTTATTTAGTGCTCCCATTGCTTTCACAGCCAAGAAGTTGAAGGGTTACATAGGTAAAGGCATAAATTAGATACACTAGTGATAGCTAACTTCACCTTACCTGTATCCTAAGATCCTTAAAGGATAATTATAAGTGCCATACTATGTTGCACCGATATGGATACGGCGATACGGATACGACACGATATGGATACG
>NW_021319871.1:723192-732805 GCF_001605985.2 Dendrobium catenatum | reverse complement strand
AGGAAAAAAAAAGGTTAAGGTTGAAATCATCATAAAATGAATGATAAACATTTAATATGAGAAGAATCCCAAGCTATTTTTATAATATAATATAGATAACATATAAAATTAAGTTGGCGAGTATACTCTTCTCATGATAGAGTAATTTAAGAATGTATTTAATATTTTGATGCATTTAATAATAACATTTAATTTATAAAATTGAAATTATGAAGGTAAAGAGCAATTATTTGGGCATCGAAGGGTACAAAGCGAGAAACGAGAAGGGACTCAGTACGGAGGTCCCCGTACACCAAACTTGCAGCCAAACACCGACCATCCTAAGGTGCCAGTAAAGGAAGGGACCACCAAGCAAATGAAAGAGGCACCTCGGTTGCCAACCAGCCCAGCTAGCAAGGGGACAGGGGATCTCCTCATCATCGTCCACCATACAAAATTCACATAAGAAATAGCAAACACCAAAAACCAATAGTTTAGTATTTAATTTCATATTTAGTAAATATTTGAGGCTTTTTAAAATGCAAAGTAATTTGAATATATTATAAAAATTGCAAGATAATATTATAAAATTTAACATAAAATAATTATAATTACCACTTAAATTGGTTAGGAAAAAATTTGCACCGTATAATAACAAAATATTTGTCAGAGGAAGGAGGTCTTGAGCATGGGTTATGTAACGATTACTTAATATAAAAAAAAAATACTTTAATATATATATATATATATATAAAATATAATTCATTGATTACTAAGATAGGTAGAGTGCTCTTTTCATTCCAGAAGGCGAAAAGGTTATGGAGATTAACTTCTCAAATTAAATTACATGATGTAATATTAAATATATTAATGTCATTTAAAGCTCATATATGTTGATAGCTTCAAAATGTCTTTTTGTGCTCAATTTGTATCAACACTGCCGTCTGCCGAGGTCCACACTGGATGAAAGAAAGTGGTAGGGTTTGCGTTAGGTAAGTCTACAGCCAGCCGTAAAACGTGCTCGATAGAAACCGACATGAACTTCTCTCTAAGAATAGACATTTAAATGAGTACCTATTGAGCTGCCTGTTTCCTGTGTCTCACTGAATATTCTGTAGACTTGTTGAATAAGACTTAGAGATGAGTCTGAAAGGGTATCACTTGAATATGGAGGTCAACCTTAGAAGTCTAAAGGTATTTTCGAGCCTTTGAAGTAGAATCTAAAAGCGGAAATTATAGTGGAGATGATAATTTTTAAAACAGTAATAGTCTAGTGAGAGGGATGTGACTCTTGGCTGATCAAGTCGATTAATAAGAGTACACAGTTTTAGGTATCTTGGATCGTATTTGTTCAGGAGTTTATGGTGAAATAGTGGGGGTCATTATTCAGCAGACTTAAGTTGGATGGTTGAAATGGTGGCGAATGCATCGGCTTTGTTATGTTGAATAGAAATGTACCCCATCAAACTTTAATCGGGAACAATTCTTATAAGATGGTTAGTGAGGGCCTGCAATGCTTTATGGATGCAATGTTCACATTAAAAGAATGATAATACTAACCGTCATGTCAATGATGGGTCAGAGATGAGGATGCTTAGATGGATGAGTGCTTACCCTTAGAGATAGGATACGAAATATGTGAGCATAGTACGGTCTGAAAGGTTTGGAGAGCTCCTCAGTATGAAAGATAAGATTAGAGAGAGTCAGCCTTAAAGATAGAGTTTGCGTTCACTTAAAAAGGCTGGCTTTCCCGAGACCCATTAGGAGAGTAGACGGCTATTAGATATTGACTTGTGTTAAGATAGGTAGGTGGTAGACCTAAAAAGACGTTGGTTAGAAATATTTAGGAAATGATCTTTCTTTAATTAGATTTAAACGTGAGAGTATTGGCTTTTAATAGGACACAATGGAGAAAATAAGGTTCTCATGTAGCCGACCCCACATAGTGGGATAAAGGCTCTGATGTTGTTGTTGTTGTTGTTGTAATTTTGTAAGGTGAAGAGGGCGGAGAAGAGTCATAAGCGAGGAGGCGGATAGGGAAGAAGCGGGTATTTAATTCAATCTGATTAGTAAACCCAGCATGAATATGAATATATAAGAAGTTAAAGCGTCCAATAACATCAAAGGATAAATAAATGAATTTTAAAAAAAATGTTTATATAATAAGGACTCTACAGTCGAAAAAATAGTAAAGGTCATTCAATTGCAACAATAAAAAAATAAATGTTTTATAGGAAGTGATAAATAATAGAATTCAAAGAGTCATATATGAACATTGTAGATTAATTTAAAATTTATAGATGAACAATCAAGATTCACTATGTGTGGAATCCAAGACACTTTTATATAGTAGTATAGGTTTTTACAATGGGGTTTTAAAATTTGTGAGTTTTTTATTAATTAGAAATTTATCTAGACTTTGAAAAATGGTGTTGTTGTACAATAAAAGTTTAAAATATTATTTTACACAATCCATGATAATTTTATTATTTATTAAAAATGCGTATTTAATTGTATAGTTCTAACACACACTTAATTATGCTTTAATTTTTTTTATATGATGAAAATGTGCATATGTAATTAAGGGTCAGAATCTTTTGAGATTCTATCTTTATTATGAAATATTCTAATGCCTACAGATATATTATGGTGCTGATAGGCATGTTCTGATGCCTATAGGAATATTTTGATACTATAATCATAAAATATAGTCATAAAGGGTCAGAATCCCTTGAGATTATATCTAATTTGAAAAATATAATATGAATTGCTATATGATATAAATTACAATTTATTTATATGCTAAGTATTATTAATTAAATAATTTGATAACTATTATGCTCTTATTACATTTTTTTAATACTATGATTTATTAGATAGCATTTAATTGCTTTTAAACATTAAGAAAAATATTTAATAAAAGGATTTAAAAAATTAGAATGATTTGTGTAGCCTATTGAGTTATTATAGCTCAATTTGATTTTTATTATGATTTTCATGATCTAGAAAAGAGAAAGAGCTCATTGATTAATAGTTTAGGATCTGAAATAAGTTCATATATATTTCTCTATTTTATTTTATGTACAATCTTGGATGGTTTATTATTTAATTATATAGCTTATGCATGTAGCCATGTATTGTATTGTAGATTTATTTTAATGAAAGAAAAAGAAATATTATGTATGAGTTTATTTTTAGTATTTGGATGTTTTTATTAGTTATGTAGTATGTAGTTTATTTAAAATAAATATTTGAAGGGAATTTTGAAACATTCAAAAACTAGATGTCCTAATAGGGTTTGGTTATGGGTGCATATAAGGATGTGAGTTCAACCCAAAAATTGTAGATCACTCGAATATATTTTAAATTTGAATTAGTTTATTATTTGTAAAATAACTAAGTTGAGCTATGACAAGATGTCCTTTTTTGTCATTTTTAAGCCATAGGTAGATCAGATTGGATCAATTCAAGATTGTCTCAAAAATGATTGTTGCAATCAAAATAACAAAAATGAGAGCTCATGACCACTAAACAATATCACTCTCACAACATCACATCACAATACCACCGTATCCCAAAAAAAGCTGCAAATAAAAGCAGTCACATCCACTCTCGTGACCTTCTCTCTCTTAGGCCTATCAAGATCAAGTAACAAAAGAAAAAAAAAAAGAATCCTATCACTCTGAGTCATGATCCCCTTCCTCCTCGTCATCATCATTCGACTAGGTCCAAAGAAATTATTAGTATTTTTGAGCAATATAAAATACAGTTAGTTCAGATTCTCCACAAAGGGATTCCTCTTGAACACCCCACTAAAGTTTTAATGAATTCAGTTGTATAGTGTAATACTTTTCTTGCATACCTAAGTAGTATGCTTGTCATTCTGTACTCCCCTCACAAAATTCAGTCACCCCCTCCATTTGCTCCCTCAACTCAGCTACATAATCAACTAAGGATGTAGGAGTCCTAGAACTCCTACTATTGTTACTGTTAAGCCTACTAAACAACATTGACTCTCTAGTGCCACCCTCCTCTAAAACTAATCATTTAAATATTTCAATTTTTTCTTTTAGTGAGGGTTGAAAAAAGAAAAAATTATTCTAGGGAAGGTCATGATGTTCATTCTTCAACAGTGTTTAGCACCCCAGGATAAAATGAGGAAGATACTTAGCATAATATGATTTATAGAGTGAATCCTGAATTGATGGGTGTTGGAGCATAAGGCTCCCAAGATTCGATTAACATGCATGTTGGCCATTGAAGAGTGCTTAAGATTATAGGATTATTTCTCATAAATGGCGTCAAATTGTTGTTGGCTAAAATATACACAATTATATAGTTAGATTTTTATTGACTTAGCATTGTATGGATATCCAACACACAAATAAAAGAAAAAACGAACACTCAAATTTTTACTTGGAAAGCCCTAAAAATGGAAAAATCATGGGGTCACGCCCAATTGAAATGATTCCACTATTGTTTGATTATATTACCAATAACTGACTTGTCTCTGAAATTGAGGACGATCAGATTACAATAATCAATCATCGTATTAATATCCTATTACAAACAAAGATAAAAAATCCAATGATGTTTAGTGGTTGGGAAAAAATTCAGCTTCAAATTTTCGTTGGGCCAAAGTTCGATGTCAATTGATAGTCGGGTAGAAGTCCGGTGTTAGTCGGCTGCCGGTTAGAAATCCAGCGACAGTCGGCGGCCCGGTTGGAGTCTGGCAGTGGTTGAGGAGGAGTCTAGTGGCAAGAGAACTCTCTTCCTTCTCCTCTTCTTGATTGGTCCCCTTCCATGAGAAATGATGGGTCTATTTATAGTTTTATGAGAATGACATATCAAGTTGTTGACCTCTTGTTTTCACCCAGACTTGGGTCAAGGGAGTTTACCTGGTCAAATTGACCAAGCTAGACCCTAAGACCACTTCCCTTGGGTTTAGTGGATCAAACAAAGTCTATGGAGCCCAGACCCAGGTCTTAAGTCAGCCTAGTTGACCAGGTCAACTTAAATTGACCCAACTAGCCCAAATTGCCCTATTTTCAATTCTAATCAATTTCAACTCATCCTTGGCTTAATCCTCCACTAGGGGTGTAAACGAGTTGAGATTTTGCCTTATCAAGCCTGCCTCATTTAATCCTTAATAAGCTCGAGCTAGAGATCGAGCTTGATTAGTGGACTCGAGATCGACTCGTTTACAAAATATCAAGCTCGAGCTCAACTCGAAAGCTCAAGCTTGAGATCGACATTGAGATCAAGCTCGTTTGAGAAGCGCTAACACATGTGATGCATATTATTATATATTAAAATAATATTATAAACAATCCTTTAGTTTTAAAATGATGTCCTTCTCATAGTATATTAGCATGAAAGAATAGATTATTGAATTGAAAAATGGCAACAATTTCAAAATTCATGATAACAAATATTACATGTGAAGGTTGTTTCTTTGTTGCGGGGATCCATGCAAAAAGGGACATCAAAATTTCATCTCTCGCGTTATTTCTTTAGTCTCGTAATGCTCCCCAAATTAAGATCCTGGAGGGAAAACCAATTTGGGAGGTATGTTTTGGGATTTTGTTGTATTAATGTATGCTTTAAGTAGGTTTTTTTTTCCTTAGGGTTAGAGTTATGTTATGTATTGTTGAATTTATTTTTGCTTGGGTTGAAAGGGCTCTAGCCGGCGGCTAAGGATTTGAGAGAGACAGATCATTCTCTCCAATTGAAGATCCAACTCTATTTTGTATTTTCATCAATATTTAAATAAAAAAGTGTTCTTGTATGTTTCTCTTCATTTTTTTTTTTTTTTTTAAAATTAAATTTCAGCAAAGGGCAACATGTTGATACTATGCCAACAACAAGCTGCATGTTACTAATTATTTCAAAACATCAAATTTGTTACTGATATCAGAATAGTAATTTGAAATTTAGAAACCAACCAGAAGATGTCCCCTAGGCATATTCTTTACATAAGATTAGGAATAATTAAAGAGCTAAATACTATATTAAATTGTCCAAATGAGCAACAACATGCAATTAAGAAGTGGCCAGACAAAAGAAGCAGCGTACAGAAAAGTAAAAGCTATCAAATCTAATAATACTACGGACGTGATTGATAAAATAAATAAATCAAGCTGTGTTACAAAGTTAAAAAGTTAGTAGTCAAATGAAAGTAGTTTTTTAGTTACATTTCCAAGAATTGTTATATATTTCTTACATGCAAATGGCTAAAGATAGCTGCCATAAAGAAAATAAAATGAAGCATACATAAAATTAGTGCTCACCTGAGCTCTGATTATATCACTCTTTGCCAATATCATGAGTGAACTCCTTCCCAAAGCTCAGAGTTGTAATGGATACATCGTCCAACACAATGTTGAAGTTTAATGTCCTTTGCGTCAAGATCTGGGAATTGCCTGCGAACGAAGTGGAGGGGGGGAATTTGAGGGCTTAGCTCATTCTATAAAATAAAAATTGGGTATATATGTGTAAACTAAAAGCAACAATCCTAAAGCTTGTGTCTGCACAATAAGAAATAGTGAAAAACCAATACCCAAAACCTGAGAAGAAGTAAATAGAAACTAACAGAGGAACTGTCTGGCCTAAACTCAGAAAAATAACATATATCTTCAAAGCGTCTCATAAGCATAAATCCCTTCGTTGTCAGAAGATCGTCCAAAGGGTTGAGGCAGTCCCTTGGTTGCCCATAGACCATCCGATGGGAGAGGCAAGCATCATCATCGTTCAAGGCCCAAAAATTAGACTGCCTGTTTCTATAGAAAAAACTCGAGAAGCAACAAAACGAAGTGGCACATAGCGCGTCAGCCAAGAGCAAGTTCATGGAGAATCAAGGTAGCATCCGACCACAAAATGGTAGGCAGACAACCAATTGAGAAAGAAACAACCATAATCATAACAAAAGCGTTAAGAAAAACCACACTTGACACTGTAGGCTCGGGCACCCAAACAAAAGAATCTTTGATCTAATCTCTACTTGTAATCCCTCTCTTAACTTAGGAAAATACTCCGTTAATTGTCATTCTTGTGTCACATCTAAATGTTACAAACTTGTATTCGAACGATCTAAAAATTGTCAGAATTCTCCTCTCGCTCTGATTCACTCTGATGTATGGGACTTGCTCCCACGATCTCTAATTAAGGATACAAATTTTACGTCATTTTTGTGTACAATTTGTTTAGGTTTACTTGGCTATTTCTTTTACGTCAAAAATCTGATGTTCTTGCTACGTTTATCGATTTAAAAATCAAGTAGAAAAATACACGTCTCATAAAATATAAACTATTTGTACGGATAGAGGCTTCGAATATGTGTATCATGTTTTTGCTAATTTTCTCTATATTTACGGTATTTTACATCAAATATTGTGTCCTTACACCCTTGAAAAAAAATGGATTAGCCAAAAGGAAACATAGACACATCATCGAAACCACGCTCACGCTCCTCCACATGACCTCGGTTCCTTACATCTATTGGCCTGATGCCATTTTAACTTCAATCTATCTTATTAACAGGATTCCATCCCCGATGACCAACAATCTATTAATGTTTGAAATCTTTCACAATACCAAACACGAGTACCATCACCTCAAGATTTATTGTTGCAAATGCTTTCCCCTCACCCCCCTCACATTCTCGTTATAAACTCCAGCCAAAAGCCACATCTCATGTCTTTATCGGGTACTTTGACACATATAAAGGCTACAAATGCCTTGATTATCATACCAATAAAATCACCATCTCCAGGAATACCACATTCAACGAAACTATATTTCCCTTTTCCACGGTTGCTCATTCTCCAGTCAAGGATCCGGCTGAACCCTCCCATATGCTCCTAACTCTGGTTTCTACCTCCCACTCCACCACATCAACTAAGTATCCTAAACTGAGCACAATCACTTCTGCTACCCGTGTAAAACCCGCAAAAACGTTGTTTTAGACCTTGCAAGCTTTTCAAAGCGCCGCGACGAGTTTTAAGTGAAAAATTTGAGGTTGTCGGATTTTGGCGAGAATAATTTTATAAAATTCTACGTAAAATTCAAAGAAAATTGAAATATAAAACTTATACTTAATTTTGCTTATTTTAGGAAATAAAAAATTGATAAGTCTCTTAATTCCAATAGTACCCTTAGTGTTTATTACGGCTTGGATAACTTAAGTGAGGAAAATTTGGTATTTTGGATATCCCCTTTCTCCCTAAATGAACCAACCAAACTTTCCCCCTCTCATTTTCACGCGTGAAGGGCTGAAACCAAGAGAGAGGCGGACAGGACGAGCGGCGCGGGTTCTGCTGTGGTGGCTCCGGCGGCGATCTTCCGGCGAGAGAAATAGTCCAAATCGAAGAGGAAGACGAAAGGAGTCTTCAGGTATGTTTAGTTTGAAGCGAATCCCTCTCGATCTCTAAATTTTTGGATGAAAAGATTTCTAGGGTTTAAGGAAACTTTGAATTTCTTTAAAGATTTAAATAGAGGATTGTTAGGGAATATTAGGAGTTGTGTTTTGTTTGTAAAAACAAAGTTTTTCCAAGAATTTTAGGGTTTTTAAAATTAGGGTTTTTCCCTAATATTTATTTTTAGGAAATCTTTTAACAAAGTTTGTTCCTAAGGGTTGAGGGAGTGTTCTAATGATGAGATTTTAAAATTTTTTTTCAAAATACTATTTTCCCTAATTTCTAATTAATATAAATTCGAAAATTAGTTTACCAAAAATATTAATTTGATTTATGGGAAGTTTAGGAATGCATAAATAACAATATTAATGAAAATATGTTTTCCAAATTTAGGGTTTTAAGGTAATTCCGAAAATAGCATTATTTTAAATTTATAATGAGTGTAGGGAATGATGTGTATTTCTTTTAGGTGTTGAATGCGTAGAAATGAGAAGTTCATAAGGATAGTAGGCGATGCTCGTTGTGTTGAGGTAGGTAAATGTGGCTCCTTTAAATTTAGAAGAAAAATTCCATTTCTTTCACTCATAACATGTTTTACATTATTATGCAAGCTCTAGCGTTCTTCCACTCACATTGCTTTTATATTCTTTTATGATTTAAGTATCATGCTTATGTTTCTATGATTGTATGTATAGATTTTTGAGAGTTAGATGTGTTTTGGATCCATCCTTTTGGAAGAACTCTTTATGTATTTATCTCTTTTGAAAGATCAATGAAAATGAAAATTTTATTTGGATTTGCTTTTAGTGGCTCTTTCATTTTCTTATAGTAAAGATGTTAATTTTTGTTGGATGATTTAATGTTATGCTATGATAACTTGTCTCTTTTCCCGTCCGACCTCTATTCCCGCCTTGCACTTGAGAGCTAACCGGGCCGGGTCGTGACAAGAGTGGTATCAGAGCAAAAGGATTTGAGAATATTGATTTCATGAAAGAGCCAATAGGATGATCCTATATGTTAGAGTAGGTATAAGATGCATGTTGTAAAACCCTTCAAAAAGCTGATTTTTTTAGTGCAGTTCGTCTGTACGAATTGGATTTAGTACTGGAGGAACTGAAGAAATTTGTGAAGAAATTCGTCATTTTCGTCTGTACGAACCTGGAGCAGTCGGGACGATCCGTTAGGACGATCCGTTAGGACGAAAATTGTCCAGAGAGAAA
>NW_021319871.1:711503-723092 GCF_001605985.2 Dendrobium catenatum | reverse complement strand
TAAAAAAATATCAATAATTGATTCATATTTATCATTTATAATTTGCCTTTTTCAATATATGCATTTCAAATATCATTTAATCTTATCATCAATAATTATATCATCTTTAGAATTATGCCCAACTTTTATCATTAAAAATAAGATAATATACAAAACTATTAATTAAACCTATTTTAAATAGAATTATAATCAATATTTTTTTTTTGTTTTAGAATACTTTTATTATTTAATAAAGTTATATCAACGTGCACTTGGTGCACGTGCATTTAAGCTAGATGATGTGGCTATAAATTTGATCACCTCATATTCCTAGAAATTCAATATACATTTGTAAATGAGTAGCAGTTTTACTATGTTTTATAGGAATTGAAGCAATCGATACATTTAGCGAATGTGTGATTGCAATTATTTTTGGTGTCATTTGTTGCTAATCATGATTTATCTATAGGATGTGCATGATATCAAAGTATACCATAAGTTTGGTGTTCATTAATTAGCTACGCTTCTACTTTAAAATGTAGGCTAATTATTAATAAATCATGTTAATTTAATTGATGTTAAAAATAGTTATTTTGAATTATATTGATCAATTATTTGGATTATATCACATGTTTTGTATTTGTGTCTACCTACTATAGATGCTTTACATTTTTTGTTTCATACTGCCACTTCTTCCTATGGATGTAGCAAGTGTACGTATCTGTATGTTAAATTATGTTAAACAAATTCAATAAATTCATTATTTGAGATTCAAATAGACACAACTCTCCATCATATACCATAAAAAATTACATACATTTGCATTATCTATGCTTTTTTTAAATCTTTTTTTTTTTGTGATATTTTTTGAGTTTAATATGATGAAAATAAATTTGGGTTAATCTCTGATATTGGGTCATTTAGTTCTCTCTTCAATCCTTTGGAAGAAAGCAAAGTCAATGGATTTAAATATTGAATTAGTAATAAGACCATAAAATATAATTAATTAAATTCAATGTGAAGTTCTTTATGATACAAGATTGTGAGTCATGATGGGAACTTGACATTTGCATTCTTCTACAATTTTGTCTAAGTCTATTTCACAAGCTTCAGAAAAGTTTTTTTAAAGAGTCACAAAAGAAGTTTCTTTGCCTTCTAATCCTTCAACAATATCTCTTATACTTTGTAGTTATACATGAATTTGCATTAATTATTATTTGTATTTTTTGTATTTAATTTTCCCACTTAAATATGTCAATATATGTTTTATTTTTGATTTCATATGCTTTATATTTTGTACTCAGTCTTTTCCTTCATAACCTTCTAATTTATTGAAGTCAAGACAATAAGACCATGATTTAATGTTGCTCTCATTCTCTAATGAATATATTTACTCCGAAAATTGATCATTTTTTAATCATTTTATATTCTACAGTGCTACACTATGATCCGTTTATCTTCATTCGGAAATGAAATATTATTTTATTTTATTTTATTGTTATAATTATTTTGTGTCAATATTATATTTTATATTAATATTCTAATTTTAATTTTATTTTGTGTTTTCTCAATAATGTATTTTCTATTAAAAAAATTTTTCTCCATGCAAGTAACATTATAACATTATATCATTAAATGATTAACTACTTATAGTGATAATCTTAATAATTTTTTATCTTCAACAAATGTTTATAATGAAAATATTAATAATATAAATTTTTATTTATACATTTTTATTCACGTGCATTAAATGCACGTGCAATAAAACTAGTATCTAAAAAATATTCATAATATTCATAATCTTAATATCTATAACATATAAAGAGTTACACTGTAAAATTTTACCAGTGCAAAATTATTCTGTATTTTTCACTATTTCGAGGAACAGAAATTTAATAAAAAATATGGTAAAATTACATATTTTTAATAAAATTTAAATGGGCCATAATATGACTACTCCGAGAAACAAGCAAGTTCTCCATTGGGCTGACGGACGAAAATGACTCTATGATCTCCAAACCCTAGTTTTCTATTTCTCTCTCTCCTCTCTTCCCCTCTTTTTTTTCTTTGTTAGCCAAAATGAACAAAAATGACTGGGTTCTTAAAAAGCTTTAAGTGGATTAATATTTATAATAAAAAAAGATATGGGTGGTGTATTGATATGTTATGATAGTGTATTATTTAGCTCTAAAAAATCATATAATTCTTTTATATCTTAAAATTTAGGAACACAAAAATTTACATAAAAATATTCACAACTTAACTAAGCATGTTCAAAACACTATAGTTAAATTAGTTTGCAAAACGGACAACTAATGGTTCAAAACTTCTCTCTAGTCGACTAGTGCTAATTTCTTAAGAATTTTCACTTAAGCCCAAAAATTATGAAAAAATTAGAGTAATTAAAACACGACACTATATATGTTATGTGAAAGATAGTTTGTGATTTAAATTTATCACGACAGTTAAAATAATTTTTGGCTGATCTATATAAAAAAAAGCTCTTTAAAAAAATTAAGGGTTATCATAGAGCCACGATCATATTCATCTTTTATGTCCACAACATTACCTTACTCAACTCTTAAATCACTATTCAATACATCATCATGCAATATTGTTCAAACCTACCTTGCATCATTCTCATTTGTCGCCGCTTCTTATGCTTCTGGAATACATTTGTTGCGGCTATAACATATAATTTAGATCTTTTTGGCAACTTGACATATAAATGGGAGATTAATGTTCAATGCATATAGATATCTCTTAGAAGAAAGAATGAAAGAATGTATTATGTGATTATTTATGATGAAGGAATTAATCTTATGGATTATAGTCTACTAAAATGATACATTATTATTAGCTTCAAACTAAATTGATTTTTATCCTTTATATAACTATGTATTACATTATATTCAAATTGAAAAATAGGATCCTCTAAATTCTTGGAAGTAAATACCATGTATGAGCACATAGAGTATGTTCCAATTTTTTTATTATCTAAAATGAAATATCTAAAATTCAAATTAGAATTATAATATCTAAAACAATAAAAAAATATAATATTAATATAGCTATAGTTGAAATTAAGAGAAAATATTTTTTATGTCAATGTTTAGATTTAAATTTTGATCTAAAAATTAAAAAAATAACTATTTTATCATAAATTTAGTAGATTGATTGAAAATTCACAATGTTTAAAAATAAATTAAGAAAGAGATTTATGATATATTAGAAGATCAATTTCAAGAGTCCTTGCAAATTGACAAGATATATAAGCGAAGCTTAGGAGATGCCCCAATTTCGTCGCTCTTCTCATGCTGAAGGCGTCTTCTCAAATCTCCTCTTTTCATCATCTTCTCCCAATCTTCTCTCTATATCTCGCTTTAGTTTTCGAAGGAGGGTGGGGAAGGCTTTTGCTTTTAACCAGCCATCAACTGGCACTCAAACCGCGGCAGAGCCGCAGGCATAGGTGCTCGATTTGGATCCTAGCCAAAACGCTTTTTCGATTTGAATTTTTTGGTTTTACTTATCGGTGATTGTAACGGCCGCGTTTTCTTGTCGCCGATTCCTGTGTTCTGAAGCATGTATTTTTTGGGATTTTGGTTCTCTTAGATTTCGTTCATCTGAGGATGATTTCGGATTTGCGTTCTAATTGAGACCCAACACTTGTATGGAGCTGAAAGAAGATTTTGAAGTTGAGTGGATCGATTTTCAGGGTTTTGGTTTGTGACGTTGTTTTTTTCATTTAATCCTTCACCGGTCTGAAACTGCAAGAAGCTTGGATTTCCTGATATGGGGATTTCTGATGTCTAATTGCGCGCAATTTGGGGTTTCTATGGTTTCTTTGCTGAGATGGGCGGGGAAGTTGGGATCTAGCTTCACCTATTTCAGTTTTCGATGTTTTTCAGCGGCTTTTCTTTTCTGTTTGGGTTGAGTGGCTTGAGGCTCATTGGTTTTTGGTACGTGCAGGCAAAGGCGGGGAGAATAATTAGTTTAGTTTGAATAAAGTTGGTTTGAGTAATGGACGCGAGTTTCACCGAGGATTATGGAACGGGTGCTATGTCGTCTCATGCGGAGGGCATGTCAGTTGGGCAGCGATGCCAATCCGTTGATTCTCTTGCAGAATGGCGTTCCAGCGAGCAATTGGAAAATGGAACGCCTTCCACTTCACCCTCTTTTTGGGACACTGATGATGATGATTGTGGTATGTATTGGACTGTCTATTTAGTTACTTTGGTTCCTGATAAACTGTTCTGCTTGGGTAACATATAATCATATTGATTAGCATAGTCTCCCTTGCCAAGGGATGAACATATGTGGAGATGGGATGCATCTACTCTTTTAACGCAACTATTACTGTTTGTTGATCAAGGCTACATACGCCATGCTCACAAAATATTAACTTTATTTTTCACCTTATAGGGTGTTTATAGAGGCTCTTAAACTGTTGTTATGGCCATTTTTAGCCAAAATTTTATTGTCTAATTATTTCAAACCTGACAGCCTACTGTTCATGTTGAGTGGTCATGTGATTTTTTTCATTCCCACTAAAAAAGGAAAAGAATAATAACACAATAATACTTTTTCCCCCCGAAAAAAGAGATGATTTGTGACTGATTTTTGTTGGCAATGTTACTATCAAAATTTTGGTGTTGGAATTATTGCTTAATTTTAACAGGGCTTAGATGGTAGAGCCAAAAAACATTGATAAATTTTAGGGAATCATAATTGATGATATTGGCTAGCTAATGTCCTATATAATATATTTTTCTTTGTGTAGTTTGAGTGAAATTGTTGAATATCAACATCTCTTTCCATTTGATCGTAAGACTTGTTCATGCATTAAGTTTTTCTATCAAATTATTTTGGGGGTAAGACAACTTCCTTTGACTTTAAAGACATTGACTCATGCGATTTTTATTGGGCTGCATATGAAACTAAGAAGATGGAAATTTATTTTCCTATACAATTATGTTTTTGTTCCATATTGTTAGGGTTGGGCTTGATTAAAACTCCTTAAATGAGCACTAATTGTTTCATCTTCATTTATTAACGTTAGAAGGGAGAGGATTGGAAAGCGCTACATCTTTATGGAATGGGCTTCATAGTACAAGTATATACTTGCGTGTGTATATTTAAAAGAAGAGGACAATTAAAAAAATGCAATATAAGAGAACAATAATGAATAGTGTAAATTCATTCGGTAAATAATTAGTGTATATATGATAATTTAAAAATTTTTACTCTCCTGCGTACTTAAGATGGCTTAAAAATATGTCAACATGCATTTAAAAATTATACAAACCGAATATGATGTAATCGAAGGTTTTGTTGCTCAATGGTTGTAGGAGTCGCAAGAGGCGCATGATCAATGTATAAAATATAGTGTTGTGTGAATCGTACATACAGAGTTGGCAACGAGATTTATGCAAAAAAATGGCACAAATAAGGTTCTTAAATAGAGGTATCAGTATAGAATCTTAACATTATTATTATTGTAGAGCATTAATGAAGACTGCTGATAGATAATATTAATAGAGAGATATCAGTTAAGACTTGAGAGTGTCTATTGATTGAGCAATTATTACGTCCGGTCAACCGAACGCATTCAGAGGCCAATAACCACTCGCCACATCATCAAAAAATTGGTATTTAGCACTCGGTATTGCTCGGTATACATTCAGACCGTTCGGTTTTTGACCGGACGTAATAATTGCTCCTATTGATTAGGGGTGTAAACGAGTCGAGTCGAGTTTTGCCACTATCGAGCTTAGCTTGTTAGTCGGAAAGCGAGCTTGAACTCGAGCTCAAAAGGCGAGCTCGAACTCGAGCTCGTCCAACTATAAACGAGCTCGAGTCACTCGTGAGTATTGGCTCGCTTAGTTCATTTTCCCAAAAAGCTACAACATGTATGATAATTTTCAATTTTCTAAAAAAAGCTGCACATTTTTTAAAAAAGCTCCCGCTCCCGCCCAAACTATCATTTTTTCAAAGAACTCCCACCCAAACTCTCATTTTTTTTCAAAAAGCTGCATTTTTTTTCAAACTCTCCGCCCAAACTCTGCTTCTACCGTTAAACTCCTTTATAAATCAAATTTTTTAATTTTTTTAATATTTTTTTAAAGACGCAACATTTATTACAAAACATTTATTAAAACTAATATTATTATGTTTAATTAATAGTTTTTTGAAATATTACTCTGTTTAATTTTTAATTTTTTATATTAATAATGATTATAGCCGGCTCGCGAGTTCACAAGCCGAGTCTCATCGAGCTCCCGGTTCGAGCTCGAGCTCGACTCGTGAGCTCGATAAGCTCGGCTCGCGAGCTCGAGCCGATTCACCAGTTGACTCGGCTCACTTACACCACTACTATTGATTGAGAGCATCAATAGAAAGATATGAATGTCGAGTCTTGACAAGAATATTGAAAAAGAACTTTGGCGGAGAGGCCAACATAGCAAGTTCATAAGATATTAACATGATGAGAGCAAAGGTAAATCAAAGATGTGCAAATCTCTAGGGAAGATAGCTAAGCATCTTAGTGTTTGACAAGAAAGATTTGAATCTCACAGAGGGAGAAGCTAGTAGAGCACAAACATGCTGCGTTTGCCGTTTAGTGGTAAGTGTGAGAAATGGCTCATATCAGATGCTCAAGAAGTACGACATCAATAAAAAGGTGCTTAGAGAAGATCTAGAGGATTCTGGGCTATGAATTTATTATCATGTTAGGAGAGAGAGAATTATAAATAACCATATTTTTACTCAGTTGTCTTCATAGTATAAGTATATATGCTCTTGCATACAAACAAGTGTAGAGACCAATAAAAAACAAATCAATAAAAGAAAACATCTTCAATGAATAGAAATGTTATGGTAATGAATAGTGTAGATTATTGCCATAAATATTTAGCGAATGTGATAATTTATATATGATAATAATTAAAAGATTCTCATAACACCACATCGATTGGTCAGTGAGTTTTGCTGAGATTTCATACCCTTGACTGGTGTAAACACTATATCTCCACTATAGTTGGTGTTTTGATCAATATTTTTACCTTCTAAAAATTAAAATGGATGTGCACATTATATTGAATATGAGAATATCTTAGAGTTCCTTTGGCAAATTGATACCTTATTGAACCACCTCCCTAGAAATATATAGCAACAAAGGATGCTTTTACATCATAGGCATAGTGGAAGAAATAATTGTGGTTGATGTTTCCATACCATGTTTTTGCTGTCCTATGAAAAAATTAGATATTTTTATTTTTCTCACATGCTGAGGTTCAAATATGCAAAAATCATGAATTTGAATATTTATCTCTCAATTTTGACTTATTTGTTCCAATGTCTTAAATCGTTCTAATTCATTCTTTAGTATTTATATGGCACTGTCGAATTGAAACTTGAAGTACTGTAAATAGAAGAGCAAAGTTATTCCTTGTGCTATTTTGAGTAATTATGCACCCATTGTACTGTGTTGGCTAATTATTAAAACTTTGCTAACAATTGTATACAGGCATAAAAATAAATCATTTTGATTTTCTTAGTACACCATGAATGAAACATGTTTTTTTGTGCAATTGAGTTTTATGTTATCTATTTCAGATATTCTTTTCTTTGCTTGCTCAAGTAAAATACTTTCTATCCTAGGGTATTTAATTTTGATTTTTTTATTTTTATCTATGTACGCAATAAGTTATGGTGATTAGCGTACTCCTTTGTATTGTGTAATGCTAATTTTTTAAATGGAGTAAAAGTTCTTCAAAATTTATTATTATATTCAGTTTATTAGCGTTCATCACTTGGATTTTTAATTCATGAATTATTACCAAGTTTCTCTTTGCCTTATGTGTGTGAGGTCTTAGAATGATCATAAATTAGTCCTTATGATCTTTCATTTGTTGTTGGACTAAAAGTCTACATTAGTGGTTTCCCAAACTGTTTTTAGACCTTAGGGGGGAGGATATTTGTGAGTTGTTATAGAGTGGAATAGAAGTTGAATACATGAAGTCAGATAGGTTTGGAATTTGATAGCTTTTTTCATTAGGCTGGTGAAATGAGGGCTTTCTTGTAGTGGTCATTCTTATGGCATCTGAGTAAGCGGAGCTATCAATGACTCACCATATTTGAGCATGTTGAGTATGACATTTTTGACCCTCTTGTTTGTTAAACTTGACCTATAAGGAACTTATGCTTTTTTAACTTGTTGGTTGAAGCTAAAAAATTTGGAGTCTTTTTTTTTTTTTTTGAGTTTCAAGATCTTGGAACTTGTATATTTAAGAATATCATTGTATAACTATATGGATGTTTTATTGAATGAGAATCTTCTCTTTGAGTTTTGCCTTGCTTTGTCGACTACTTAGGAGAACCTTTTCTTGGATTTGGGTCATTTGAACTCATTAAGTCAAATAAGCTTAGAAATTGATAGTTCTTATCATCAAACTGATGAAATAGGGACTTTTTTGCATGAATTATTAACTCGAACATGTTTGAGCATGTTGAGTATGATCTTCTTGACCTGCTCGAGTCCTAGACACTATGGATAATTTATGCTTTTCCAACTTGATTGGTTGAAGCTTGCAGACTTTGAAACTTTAAATGAGAATTTGACTCTTAATAGGACACAATGTAGAAAAAAGATTCATGTACTCGACTGCACGTAGTGGGATAAAAGCTCGTTGTTGTTGTTGTATATGTTTTGTACAAAAGTTAACTTTCCCTTTTTTTTTTGCTTGTGTAACTATATGAGACTTGTTATCAATCATTATTGATTTATATTTTTGGGTTTGTCGGCATAAAGCACAATGTAAACCCAAATGAATATAAAAATGTCCTTGCCTATCATTAGGATTTTAGGTACAATATTTTTTAATTGGATATCTATGTGCAATATTTCCTTAAATTTCGACCACTAATTGGCAGTATGTGGTCTTGATCATTTAGATTGATAAGTTGATAGGCTCTTTCTCGATATGCCTTCACAATAGCATAGGGTTGAAGGGGCCTTTTTGATTAGGCTCAAGATTTCCACCAATTTTTCAACGAGGAATGATTTGCTTTCTCAACATAGTACCAGTTCCACCTTGATATGTCCAAGATTCTTTTTGTTAGCTTTGAGAAATATCTTTTAAAGGGTACGGAATAACAACCGAAGTTATATATTGTTCACTGAAATCAAGGTTTAAAATTGCGTAAATAAGCCTCGAGACGGTGTGAGGCGTAAGCCTCACGGACGAAGAATTGCGTAAATGAGAATTTAAGTATTCTAGCAGGTAAATAACAGTAAGAGTTTATAATTAATAAAAACATCTAAATGAGAAATAAACTTAGTGGAAAATAATAAAATAGATGCAATATATGCATCTCATTGCATAATTCAAAGTAAAAAAATCACAAGTTCAAGTTATCAAAAGTCAAAACTCCCAAAGTACAAAAAAGAAAAAAACATCTAAAATCCAACATGTCCCATCACTAAATGGGTCTTTAAGGGAGGCATCTTCATCTCCAATTTTATCTATGAATGTCAAATCTTCATAATCATCAATGTTACCAACTTTTCTCTTCACTGTTTAATAAGATTGAATAGTGTACTGTTAATTGCATATATTTTAAATGTAATAGCACATAAGAAATTGTGAGATACCTTTGTTTGCTTGCTGTGCTGCAGTACTAGTGGATGTGTATGGTGTGGTACTAGTGGATGTGCCCGTTTGATCTTTTTCGCCCTTCAAGACATCTACACTTAGATCCTCTAGTTGCAGGTCTAATAATGACAAATCTATCTCAACATCTATGAACCACTTATTATCAGACGCCACATCATCACACTCCAAAGGGTCCTCATCATCCTTCAACCCCTTGTTCATCAACCTTTTATCTTCAACCTCTTGTTATGCATAATATACATAAAGGAGTTCATTCTGAGTGTTGAAAGTCGATTTCATATCTTCGTTTGCATTTGACTATTTGTGCTCCAGTTTCGCTCACACCCAGAGGAAGAACAAGTGAGACCCAAAACTCTAACTGCAAACCTGCCGTCGACCCTATATGGTTCCAACTGCAGGCATCATCTGTAATTTTCCTTTATCCTCTTCTAGATTAATCATATACTGGTCCATAGGACCCCGGGCACTTCTACTGTGTATAGTGGAGGAAGAGACCGTTCCACTCTCGCTACCGTAGTAAGCACCATGTTCGACCCTTTCATCAAATTGCTCATGTTGTAAAGATTTGACCGTGGTACTCTTCTTCATTGAAGCAGTAATTTCGTCATTCACCTTATCAGATACATTTGCATTTTGTACAATGTGCTACATTTTTATATGAGTCGGATAAGTGTTCCTTCATGCGGGTAACTGCTCCCTTCACTACCTTATCATAAAAATTGCATTTCAAATACATGTATGTCTTCTCGCCGCCATCTATATCAACTTGTACACTGTACTTCCAAGAAGGTTACCTCTGTAATGACGTATTTGACTTTTTCTTGCCCCTAACCATGTTTCCTAATGCACAAATGCAAAATCAAGCAAAAAATCTCAAAAAAATTTAAACCCTAGATTTTCTATAACTTGAAAAATCAAACATTGAATTAAAAAAAATACCTAAAAGCCGTAGTAGATGTGTCGTAGAGGGCAGCCGGACACAAGAAGCTCATCGGCATGAGGCGGTGTCGACGAGAGAGGCGGCGGGAAGGCCGGTCGAGGGAAGCTAGGGCGTGCGGACAACTGCTCATCTGTTTGGTTTGGGTAGGGGGAAAGAAGAAAGGGAAGTATTAGGTTTTTTTATTAACAACTTAAGTGTGTGGGACCCGGTTCAATGAGATGCACGCCTCACCTTTTATTGCTCAATTGCGCTTCTGAGGCGCGCCTCACGAGCCATGAGGCGTAAGCCTCACCAAGTTCCAAAATTGCTTAAGCAATGAGGCTCTTTGGGGTAAAATTGTGCAAAGGCGCGCCTCTTATTGCGCAATTTTAAACTATGACTTAAATTTAATGTCCTATCTGTGTAGGGTTTTAAATTTTTTTGTTCAACTTGATTTAATCAATTTTGTGGAGCATGAGAGTTAATGGAAGTTTCATCATGTTGGCTTGAATTTGCGAGATTTATAAAATTTCTTCATTTGCATTTTGTTGATTTTATGGGGTATGATGGTTTATTGAAGTTTCACCTTGCTAACTTGAATATAACTTGCCATTTGCCTGCAATGGTTTGGACTTTCTTCAATTTAATTTTATCTATTTTGTGAGGAATTAGGGCTAACTAAAGTTTCACCTTTCTGGCTTGAATGTTATGACTCTCCGTTCGCAGGGTTAGAAACTTTTCAACTAGGTTATATTTAATTTGTGGAGAATGAAGGTTAATGGAAGTTTCATCCTATTTTCTTGGAATTTGACGTGCTCTTTGTCCGCAGGGTTTGCAAAATTGTTGGCTCCAGAGCTTGATGAGTGTGGATTGTACTCAATACGTGCTTAGCATTCATTTTTCTCATAGCAAGGCTGTGTTGTCTATGCGTTAGACAACTAGTACTTCTAAGGAACGAATCCTCTAAACTTCTAGCTCTACGTGGGGTGTAAACATGCTTTTGATTTGGGGGGGGGG
>NW_021319871.1:708713-711473 GCF_001605985.2 Dendrobium catenatum | reverse complement strand
GGGAAGGATTGAGATTGGCACAAGCTTCCTTTTGGAAATTTGAAGCTGGCTGGTGATGAGATTCATTGGATGGCTCTTTTAAGATGTCGTCCTACACGGGAATCATGAAAGGGAAGTTTTTGTTTTGGAACCCACTTTTGATAGATTTTTGGGAGTGCAAACCAGATGTTGCACATTTCATCTTTTCAATGTTATTTTTAAATGAGGCTTTGACCCCAAATTTATTTATTTTTTGCTGGGACCTTTCAGCCTCAGATTCTTGGACTTAAGGTCCAAGTTTCATGCCTTGATGTTGACCTTGCGTAGCTTACTTAGGTTTGTCTTGAGTTATCACGACATATGATATCTTTTTAGATGGAACTTTATGACCTCTATAATATTAGATCTTTCCTACTTTTCGTTCATTATAATATTTTTCACCACTTTTTGAACTTTATGTACTCCTGTTGATAAAGTTTCATGCCCTTTCATTTGAGTAGAGGCTTGTTCTTGCTCTTCGGCATGGATAGTTTTCTTTACATCACTACTACTACATCCTCTGTTACTCATTTTAAGGTTACGAGTTTATTCTGGGTAGTAATATTTGCTGCTGGCTCCATAATTTTTTTGTCCAAATAGCCGCCCAGGTTGTAACTATTTGGCTTGTAGCTTGGTATTTTGCCTTCTTCTTTGCCTCCTAGATATCTTTTCTTTAGATGATGAAGCTTCATCAACATGGTGTAAATGCTTTTATTGGCAGAATAGGGGTTTTACCAAGTACCATAAAGACCTTCCACCCAGCAACTTTCCTCATGGCCAGGGCTTCTACATGTGTTTATCCTTTAAAATATAGAGGTTCTCTTTTATGGAATTTCAATATCTTTGGCTTCGATGGGCCTCATGTAATGTGTAGGCTAGTGTGCATGATGTGCATGTATTTTAGAGGGCCGTGGCCTCTTGACATAGTCTTAAATATATACAACAGTGGCCATGATAGCAGCAGTAGGGATTTTGAGAAAACCGAACTAGATCTAGTTTCTCTAGTGTTGATAGTTGCATAAGCTAGGCTGATGTGAGCACTGTGCCTTAACTATACGGGGAAAGTAGTTGTTTGAAGGTCCATTCTTCATAATTAAAGATGTGGATTGATAATCTACATTTAATAGATTACCTCTCTTTCAAAATGTTGAAATACAATAGAATGTTATATTAGTGTAAATGAATAGGGGCCATGCAATAGTTACAATAACTCAAATGTAAACTCAAAAGAAATTCAACATTGATAAATGAAAACCATTTTGGGATTCTTCTTTATCTACAAAAATTTGAATATTTTAAGTTGGACATCGAGGGAAAATTCTTATTTTTTTTCATTTTGTTATAATTTAGCTACCACGATAGCAAATATGACAAGTTAAAGATCAAATGAGAACCTTTCTTGGTGGAGTTGACGAAAATCCATGGGCTCTTAAAATTTGTGCTTGGCCTTCCAATGAAGATATTTGTTTGAGTTAAACTTTTTAGACGATGGATTAGATTGTAGATAAGACATTACTATGATATTTTTGCCCTCATTTTGTGTTGGTTTTATGATATGTTTTCAGATTTCACATGGGTGTAGGGCCTTATGATTAGTTATCTATCCCAGTGGTTGGGTAAAACTTTTGATTAAGGCTAGTTGGTAGGCGCCAAGTGCTTAACATATGATTGCATCAATTTGAATTTAGAATTGAGAGAAATATAACGCCTTTTTCTTTAAGTGAAGTTTGGGGAAAAAATGACGAACCCGATCAAGATCTTTTGGTTTTGTATTCCCGTGTTATTGTGGATCTTGGTTTATTTAGTTCGTGGTGGTAGTCTTCTCAACCTGAATAAAGAAATATATTTGGTTGTCATGGGTTGCATTATATAAGGGGACTTTGTAGATTTGGGTTGAATATTTGCCTATGAGAATAATTTGTAGTTAATCTTACCAAAGAGGGGTGTTCATGCCTTAACAAGTGCACTTTATGATTTACCACTTAGGAGATTTGGGCTATTAAGAAACTTGTGAACTCTGATCATGGTTGTAATTTAATTTTCATTTTGTGGTGAGCTAGTAGTTTATTTTTTATGGCATCTTTTTGGCAAAATTTTTGTCAGTGGACATGTGCCAGGCCCTTTACTAGCATGTAACTTTTGAGAGTGATCATAGATATATGTTTGATATGATATTACCCTCTTTATTAGTTTAGGTTTTCTTAATGTTTTACCTTTAGTAAACTATCACGGAGGGTGGATGGATTGTTGCTCTTTGCTTTAAATGATAGATTTTGTTTGAAAAAATTGGATTTTCTAAATATTTAGATTTTGTATATTTATCGTGATTCGGGACTAACATAATTTATTTTAGGACTTGCTGTTTTTTTTTTAAATGGGATCCCCTCCAATTAAAATTTTCTGTTAACATGACCATCATCAAAGTATTTTGATGATTTCATTTTTATTCTTTGAATCTTATTAACTCTGCTTGCTTGGTAGTTGAGGACTAGGTTCAAAGTTTGTAATTATATTTAATCGATTGTGTGTGTTCTTTTTGTGTTGTCTCGATGGTTTCAATGTTTCAGCGTAGTCCGTTTGTTGAAACGAGTGGTGTTTTGGTATTTTGATGCATGCGATGCATTTCAAACCAATTTCATGTGATACGGTCGTTGTTTGTTGCATTCATTGTATTTAATCGAATAAGATATTTGGATACGTTCATTGGTAAACAATCTTAAGACGTCTTGATGAGTAATCTTT
>NW_021319871.1:702467-705476 GCF_001605985.2 Dendrobium catenatum | reverse complement strand
GTCCACCATACCAATGCACAAAATATCTTTAGACTACACCATTAGTAGTTAACACAGTCTCATCATCCAATATAATATCAAGAACAAAAGTTGTATATTTGTTTAGATTCGATGTGAATTCACAAAGAGATGGAAAGAAGAAACTGAAGTTGATGAGGACATCAGCAGGAGATTTCGACGCATCTACCATCGGAGGAATCGTAAATCGACGGCTACGATTCAGAGTTTATATTTAGGATGCATTTATATATTTCTTTTATTTATATTTCAGTTTTTACCATTGTATTCATATGAGAGATTTCTTTTATGTTGTAGCCCCGAGGGCATTTGAGTATTTTTATTTTCTCTTATTTTGAAACATATATATAGAGGTCTTCACTATTGTATGAGGGTAATGATTGATTAATGAACATTTCAGACTTTGTTCTTAACCTATTTGTGACCTCTTGAGAGAAGAGAACCCTTGGAGAGGGCCAAACAATATCCGCCAGCCGGCAGTAGAGACCGGGCCCGCGGTTCGTATCCTTTTTTTTTATTTCTCCTTCCTCTTCACTATAACCGCTGGCCACCTTGCCTTCAACCCCTACCGCCAGCCACCTCACCCCTTTCCACCTCAAGCCGTCGGCCCCTCCTCCCATACCCCTAACCAACGGCTCCCTAGCCTCACCCGTCACCCCCTCCCTCCACCGAACCTAAGCCGGCTCCTCCTCAAGCCGCCAGCCTATCAATCCCAAACCCAAATCGTCGGTCTACCCATCCCCACCCTCTTGATTCCCCTTCAAACCATTACTACTTCCTAATTTAGCCAATATCTTATTTCGAAAGTTTCCTAATTCAAATTCAAATTAATTTGGATTTTAAATTCTTTCCAAAATAGCATGCACCTATTTTAGGAAGCCTCTTAATCACCTTAAATCTGAAATTAATTCAAATTTGATTCTACAATCAACAATTAATACAATGGTTCACATACATCGAATGTGGACCCCCTTTTCCCCTCTTCCTTTGACCGACCCCCTCCCTCTCTTTTTCTCTCTCCAATTAATTCCCCTCTCCATTAATTAAAACCTCATTAATCCCTCACTTAAGCCGCCAGCCCCCTCTCTCCCCTCTCACTTAATTAATCCCCCATTAAGGGAGATTTGAATTTCAAATACTTCCCTCCTTTCCACCCTTGAAAATCTGAACTAAAATTTCATATTTCAAAATAACTTCCTCTCCTTTCTCTAACCCTAAAGCTAAACTTAAAGGCGCCTCCTTAAGCCTTGGCCGAAATCCCCACTCTCGCCTTTTCCCCTTCTCTTCTCTTCTCCACTACTTCATATACCTCCCAAGGGATAAGCTTCGCACATCGGCCTCCTCACCATGAATGGCCGACCCTGAAAGAGACCACGGCTTCGTATAAGATCATCAAGGACGAGTAGATATCCTCCGGTCTCCCTTCTTCAACCTCGACTTAGAGATCGACGACACTGTCAATGGTTGCGCCGACCAAATCCTTTTCACCTTGACATCTGCCATCGAGGAACACTAAATCTTCGGACAATGACGAATCATCGGACATCCACCAACTTCCTCCCCTCTGGCTAGCATTTCGTTGAGCAGAATTGTAGGCGTTCTGTTTCTTTTGGGGGCATCCCTAAGTTTGCTGAAATTATTCTCCCATTGACCCCACCATCAAGAATGAAAGTGAAGGAAACTCGATGTGAATTTTATATTTGTTAAACGGTGGATTTTTGTTATTTATGCATCTAGCGTTACTACAAATTTGTTCTTTTTTTAAATTGTCCATTTAATCTTTCTTGTAACCGCATGCCAAAGCACAACTGCAACTAAGAAATCCTATACTATTTTCTTAGTGAAATATTGAGTTTAAAATTATCAAAGCTTAACAACTTGTTATTAATTCTTAAGCAATTCTTGTTTTCATATATGTTTCGCATCAGAAGTGTTAGCAACATGTTCATGAATGAAGTTTAATCAAATAAATTGAAAATTGGATTAATGCCATAACATTATAAGCATGACCTTAGATGCATTGCACAAATTTAATTGATCATTGCAAACTTTTAATTTATAAGCATTACTTAAAATGCAATCAACAAATCATCATATATAAGTCAACTATACCCATTCACAAATTATATTTAGAATGCACCGTCAATAGTTAACATACCCTCATCGTCGATTATAACTTTAAGAACAAAAGATGTATATTTATTTGAATTAGTGTTCTATGTGAATTTACAAAGACAATTTTACATAAGGCCTTGCGACATGTTATTGATGTTGATAGAAGAAGGCAACGATAGGCAACGGCGGCAAGGTCTTGTGAGCAGGTGGCAGAGCTCGGAGGTAGAAGGAATTAACGGTGACAGCAACTTATGGGCTCCAACGAGATTCGGTGAGTCCGTTAGCAATGTCAAGATGGATGCCATATATGTAAATAGTAAAAAAGGTGTCAAAGATGTAAATGAGGAAGTTTTGAGATCCCCTAAATTGAATTGATCATCCCTATCTAGCATTTAATTTTTTAGAAAGTCCAACAAGAAACATCTGTAGATTCAAAAATAACATTACTTCATTCTCTGATTTAAATTTCAAACACTACATACCTCATATTCGTAAGAAAAAAGTTATAATTGTCATAATTAACACACCATATTCAACAAAAATCTTCATACACAACAAGAAAATCATGAAAATGACTAATATGATATAAGACAAATATTGAAAATGCTAAAATACTAATATGTTCCTTGTTCTATGATACTAATAAAATCATAAATTAATTCCTAAATAATGAAATGGTAAAATTTTAAAAACTAACAAACCATATATATCTATATATATATATACACACACATACATATACACACAGTGGACTATCAATAAATTTAAAGAAAAATAATCCAACAGTCTTAAATATCAATTTTGATGAATTGTGTACCTACAGAATTGTCAAAACACTAAGTTTTAAATTTTGAATTTCTTTAAAAGTATGCCATT
>NW_021319871.1:591584-698787 GCF_001605985.2 Dendrobium catenatum | reverse complement strand
TCTCTTTCATTGTTCTTATTCTACTAAATATATTAATTTTGGCTTTGTGAGCTTTCTTTATTTTAGACAGATTTATTATAATTGGACTTTTAATACAGACACAATGGCGAAAAATGATTCATGTAGTCGACCCCACGAAGTGGGACAAAGGCTTGATGTTGTTGTTGTTGGACTTTTATTTGCAATTTTAATTTTTGCGACTCATTAATTTTTTGGTTTTAATTTGTAGCTATTTTTTTAAGATTTAATCAACCATGGAATTATCATTTGATTCAAAATTATCGTATTTTTAATTGATATCAAAATAAAGTGAGTATTTGTTTAATTAGTTCTCAATTTTGTTTTATGTGATTTACGTCTACTGCATTATTTAATTGCATAGAAATCCTATATTTTAGATGTTGTGAACCAAAGGGGAATGGTACTTGTGGATCAAATTGGCAGGCGTACTATTATATTTGTTAATTGTGCTATAGTTAATTTGTGATGTAATGCTATGTTATGCACTTATTAACTCAGTATCCCCTTAATTTGACTGCTTTGTAAAATTGCAACATTCTCTTTATTATTTTTCTACTATTGAACTGATGAAATGTAATTTGCTCTGGCTACTCATTCTATATATTTGTTTTGTATCTGTAGATGATTTATTATGAATTTAAATTCTTAAATCTATTCTTAAAATTGAAATATTGGCTGGTGAGTTCATTTTCAAATGGCTCAGGAGAACAAGTTTTGTCTTCTTTTTGTGTTGGTTTATTTTTTTCACTGTCTTTGATTCTTTTCATGTTAAAATTTATCAATAACTTTCCAATGTGGATCATAGTTTCTTTCCCCTTTCGAAATGATTTACTAACAATTATTGTTTTTTCAGGACCCAGACCTTCTGAGCTTTATGGGAAATTTACTTGGAAGATTGAAAATTATTCACAAATAAACAAACGTGAATTGCGAAGTAATCCCTTTGAAGTTGGTGGTTATAAGTGGTAAGTGTACTGCTAAATTTGACGTTCTTGCCAAAAGGGTCATCATTATTTTCTAGGCATGCACCGGTGTGTTTAAGTCATATATTAGCTTTCACATATGCTGCATGCAGCATGCGGCATTTTATCATATTTAAATTAATGCAATTATGAGGTTGTGAAGCTTATAACTTGATTAGGATTTTTAAATCGTTTATCAGGTGTGAATGTGAGTTGTTATCGCCTATTAGGTAAGTGTGGTACTTTATAGTAGGTAGTGTAAATTATCGATAAAAATAACAAACTGGTACTGGGCGAGAAATTGATGCGTGTTTCCATTTCAATTGTAATATTGCTTTCTAATTGTATCTTCTTTGTCATAGGAAAATATTGATATAAGTTTAAATATATAATTACAAATGATTGAACTAGCTTGGCTAATTAGGAGTTGAATGTCTAGTTGAGCAATATTTAATTGACATTCCTTGTAACTGATTCTCTGAAACAAGGAAACCATGCTGATGTGTCTTGGCCCTCCAGCACCTGGGTACTTGTATGTGAATTCAATTCTATTTAGGACGGAATTTTCTTTTCTATACTGTTAAGAATTTTTTTTTTTGGAAAATTATTTTACTGAGTGTTAAGCTTCTATGGCACAATTTTGTAATGATTTTTACAAATTATTTTTCTGCATTTCTTTTGCAATTTTGGCGCACCTTTCATTGTAATTGTTCAATATTATTTATGAGGTTATATTGCTCAACTAGTTATTATTTCATGGCATCTTGTAGTTCCATGCTTCGAGAAGTCCTTGGTGAATAATTTTATTACTTGCAAGGCATCTATTGTATAGTTTACTCAATTTTGATATTGTTTACGTTCCTTTTATCATAAGACATATATCAGCAAGTGTGTTGCAAGTGTTTTCTTCGAACTAAGCATGTAACCTGTTTTATATCGATTTCTTCAATTTCTTTGCAGGTATATTTTAATATATCCACAGGGATGTGATGTATGCAACCATCTATCTCTGTTTCTTTGTGTTGCTAATCATGACAAGCTTCTTCCTGGTTTGTGTTCACTTTATTTTTTATTTTTTTGAAAAGTGACAATTTTTAATGTTTTACTGTCTTTCTTTTTTGTGAATTTGCTGACAGGATGGAGTCATTTTGCACAGTTTACAATATCTGTTGTAAATAAGGATCCAAACTTTTCCAAGTTCTCTGGTTAGTTGGATTGATTAGTAACCTCTTAAAATTTGATGCCTCTTGATAGTTTTTTCAGATTTAGTTTTTTCAATAAATTGATTTTTATACTTGTATATGAGCTTGCTAGATACTTTGCACCGTTTCTGGAAGAAAGAGCATGACTGGGGTTGGAAAAAATTTATGGAACTCACTAAGGTGGAAGATGGATTTGTAAATAATGAGACTCTTCTCATCAAAGCTCAAGTTCAAGTAATTAGGTATCAGTTTATAAACTTAGGCCAACTATGCTATGTTTGATATTCGATTACTTTCAGTCTATTTAAAACATTAGCAAGTTCCACTCCTTGGAAAAAATGTAGACACTATTTTTTATGGCTAGGTTATGTTTTGTAGATTCTTTTAGAAGTTGTCCTAGGGGAAACATGTGTGAACCATTTTGCTTTTAAATATTTTATTAGCTTTCTTGCACGTTAAAGAAAAGTTTCTTAATTATATGTACATAGAAATCAAGAACTCATATATATATATATATCAAGTTAAAAATGAGCTTTAATGTTGGTAGAGTTTGAGTAGATAGATTGTCCTCAGCCTCATGTTATGTCTTGCACACAATTAGTTAGAACAAAAAGTTCAGTAGGCCAATCCAAGTATTTTTGTAGGAGGACCCTCCAATGCTCAAGTAAGTGGAAAGGTAAAATAAGAGTCATACCCTGGCCAAATTTCTCTGAAAATTTCAGCACTAAGCCTGCTAGACATGGTGACTTTTAACCATTTACAATTCAATATGTATGACCCTAGCAATTACATAAATAATTAATATCCATCAAACCAATTTAAAGCTACTTAGTCCAAAAATCATACACAAATTCGTCCACCAAATATAATAAAACAAATTATTTTAACCATTCATTTCTGAAGGAATTTGCGCAGATAAATATAACATGCACTAATAAAGAAGCCACATAAAATTTTATAATCTATTTGCTAACATCTGATCTCCAACTTTTGCTTATTCTCCATATTAATGAATTTCTTAATCTTCAAGGATATGAACACTTTTTTAAAAAGTAATAATATATAGTAGGGTGAGCAGGAAGCTCTATATCTAGTGCTAAACTTAAGCATACATGTTAATATGGAAGAGGTCCAATTTCATAATCATTTATCCATTCTATAAACAAGTATCTTCAATATCAATTAATTATAGAGAAAATGACCAAAATGGTCCCTAACTTTTTTAGGGACCAATTTGGTTTCTTAATTCTTTAAAATGGTAGATTTTCTGCCCTAACATTCAATGTTGGAGTTAATAATATTAAATGTAAAGATATTTTAGATAATTTTTAATTAAATATTTATTTAATATAGAGTTAAAGGACCAAATTGGTCCCTCAAAAGAGTTGGAGATTATTGTGATCCCTCATAAAGAATTGATGACCATTTGATTCATGAACCAATGTAGCATGCACTAGTGAGATGTATTCCTCCATGATAAAATCCCAATTTTAAATGATGATAGCTTATACTATAAAAAAAGTTGTACAATGATGTCTCATTTGTTATTAGGCATGTCCATCATCTCCGAATGAACTTGTTAGTTCTACGTGTTTGTCAGCTGTAATCGAAACCAATTGAACCCACTGATATGATAGAGATGGCTTGTTGCCTACTGTAATTAGCTATTGTCAGCAATATACATACCAATTTTACATATCAATTTATATAAATTATAATGAATGCTATCTCTTACAGTTCATCACCATTTGTAGTATCATCGATAAATTTATTAGGAAATATAATTCCGCATGATTAAAGTTTAAATTTATCTAACAAGAATTGTTATCTTGACTAAATATAATATCATGCAATTCACCAATCATAATAATTATAGAGTCTTCAATACATTCATATTTATATAGATAGGTTCTATTTACTTTGTATTTTTGAAATTTTATGTAATCATGATATTCATATGAAAATCCCCACTGTTAGTATATGAAGTGTTCTTTTTCATTCTTAAGTAATTATTTTTCGAGATACAACTATTAAAAACAAATTTTAAAATTTGGAAAACTTTAGACTTATTCCAAGCATGTAACATTTTAATCCATATTTTGATCAAATTTAGAACTATACCTTCTCTCATAATTTTGATTCTTGCTATACCTAAGATAATTATGCATAAAAGAATTTTAAGGAAATTTAGCGTTTAGGTCTACCTCAACTCCAAGCTCTAGATGTGGAGGATGGAAAATCCAAGTACGAGTTCCCATTAATAGCATCTAAAGTTAATGCATTGTTTGCTTCAACTTGTGTCTTCATTAGTCCTTCCCTTGCTTGCTCTCTTGATCTCTCGCTCACTCAAGAAGAACAATTGAAGAAGAGGGAGAGAGGAAAGAATTCAAAGCGGTGTTGAAGGAGGGCTCCTCACCAAAATTGCATGTCACTGATCATGGAACATTTCCCCCTTTCCCTCTCTCTCGATCTTATTGTTTGACACTCATTTTCTCTAATTTACTTGCTTTCCTTTTTGGACTATTTGGTTAACTAATTTCTTGTCATCGCCCTATATTATATTGCTTTGCCTTCTTGTGTTGCTCAACATTTCTCTGTCTCTCAATCATGATCTTTCTCTCATCCCCCTCTATAGCTCTCATTTGCTTTGACCTCATCTTGAACAAGGATTTAAAAGGTTGGGGGTTAGTTCGCCTATTGCCTCAATTGAGGTGGTGGGGTTTAGGTCATGTTGGGCCATGGGTCCCACTCCTCCCCTAAATTGTCATTATTTTTTTCCTATACAACATCAAATTTTATTTAAAGTCTAAGTTAGAGAAAAAATTCCAAAAAACTATTTATAACTACATTATTTAATGACAAAATATTTCTAATAATAACGACTTCAAAAATTTTCTTAGCTGGTATTTAGTAGTCATAAAAAAATATAAAAGCAGTCTTTTGTCAAAAAGTATAACTAGTTAATTAATTAAATTTATGAAATTTTATACTAATATTTTGAGTACTCAAGTTATGACATTTTTCTCATCTTATTAGAATTGCATTTTTGAAATATGACTTACCAAATTTTTTTTCTTGAGCACTAATCCTGCATGCAAACACTCAATCATCTAAGGCAATGATTTAGATTTGTTGGCCTGAAAAACTTTATCTTTAAAAAAATTAAATATACGCATGACACTATAGGTTTAAGATACTTGCCTTCCCAGTTACCCTATAAAATTAAAGTTCAGGTTGCTATCGAACAATTACTTGCCGCTCGATACAGCTATACCATGTAATTGAAAGTTAGCTTTTAGCTATCACATAATTCATGAGCATTTCAACCCAAACCGTCCATTAAACTAACAAATGCATTTTTATTAAGTAGTTTGATGCAATGTTTAAAATTGCGTATTCGGGTATTGAGGCGTTTTTATTCGTGAGGCGAGGCGTAAGCCTCAAGGCGTTTTGAGACGTAAGCCTCAAAGTCAAAAGATTGCGTAAACATAAAATGTTAAATTTTTTATATACTAATGAGTAAATAATATAAAACATAAAAAAACATAAGATATGAAGTGAAATCAAAATAACCCAATAATAAGACAACATGAAATATAGTTCAACTCAAAATTCTATCTTTCCCAAATCCTAGTATTCTTTTCATTAACATATAATTTCAATTTCCAAAAATAAATAGCAATGACATATCAAATAAGAACTCATAAGTCATCAGTACTGTCATCATTAAGGGGTTATTCATTTGAATCATCATTATGAGGAACTGCTCTCTCCCCTTCCTCCTCTCCTATATAATCCAATGTCAGGCATTTACTTCAAGATTTATGTAAGTTTTAATATATATAGCGTGAGGCGTAAGCCTCATGCCAGTGAGGCGAGGCAGGCCTCAACCAAGTTGAGGCGCAAGCCTCATAAAAAAACTCGAGGCATAAGCTTCGAGGCGTTTTTTACTGGAATTGCGCAAAGGCGGGCTTCAAGGCGAGCCTCATATTGCGCAATTTTAAACCATGGCTTGATGTAAACTCGATGAAATTGCTAAAGCTTTTCAATTATGTTACACAATTTGCAACTGATCATATTGGTACAACACTTACATCAAATGAGGGTTTTAAAAAGATGGGCTTGTAGTTGGGTCAATGGTGATAATTTTCTTAAAACAAAATAAGATTTATTATCATTCAATAAAAAATGTAGAGCACAAAGCAATACCAAAGCATTTTTAGATCAAAAGAATTAGATAAAATATATCGACAATGCCAATGGAAGGAAAATCCCTAGTGGGGGCACATTAAAACCATCAAACTTGGAGCCTATCATATTTTATAGAGTGATGATAGGCTTTTTTTTTATTTTTTCCATCATAGCATAGAAAATTTAGAACTTTTTTGTCCGTTAGCTTTTTTGTTCAAATAAATGCTAATATCAATGAAAAAAAAAAGAAGCTTGGATCAACTACATCCCTAACATCAAGAAGACCATCAGAAGAAATAAGAAAAAAAATCTGAGAGATTGGATCATTAATCATGAGAGTTTGCATTAGAGTTAGGCTAGCAACCTTGGAAGGCATTGATTCCGGGACAAGATCCAAAGTGATTCTAAGTTTTGAGTGCATATCAAATTAGAAGTAGATTAAATTGCCACAATTTATTAAAAGATAAGATTTTGTCAGATCAAAGATCCCCACTGCAATCCATAATTACTTGGGAGGTTTTCACTATTCTCTATATGGCCTCAAGCATTCTAAGAATTTGTGAACACATATTTTGCAAGAAAAATAATAAGGGAGAATTCATTATACTTAACCCTCTGCTAGTGGCCATTTGATGTGGAGCCAATCAAATTTTTTTTTTCAAAAGGGGAACATACATCTAATTCATCTATTATAACCTTAGCCCTGATGGCTTGGATAGCTTAATAATAGCAACATAAACTTGAAGCGATTTACCAAAAAATGAGTGTAGTGAAGTACAAAATATCTTGGTTGAAATAATGAATCCGTAGATGTGGAACATCAACCTAAACTAGGGTGACAGAAGGTCATAGAGAATTAAAATAAAGTATCCATTTTAACATACACATTAGGAACCTATCCACATGGTATATTCTTTGATAGAGGTTCGTGCTAATAGCACTAAAGTATTATCAAATTACGGCTCCAATATTAAATCACAATACTTGATTATCTAGTAGACAAGTTTTCTTACAGGTGTTGAGCTCAAAGAAAAAAGTTCTGTTTATGTTGCGGGAGTAATGAAAGGTATCAAGATGGAATAATGTGATGATCTCATGATGATGTCATTACTAAAGAATATATCTATTTCTTGATGAGGTACTTTCAAGTTTTTAATAGCAAAAGTTGGCTAAACTTGAAGTTTGTAATGAGGAAGGTTTCCAATAGGTGTTTTGGTACAGCTAGGTTATTCATTGATCCAGCTCTTTTAATTGTAAAGGGCCTTTTTCTTTCTTGAAAAAGGAAAATCCAGACAGTTGTTATGCAAATATTATAGTGCATATTATGACTACTAGATTTTTTTTGCTAGACATCATTCTTTGCTATACTGCAAGAGCTTTCATCCTTTCTATCGAATACGATAGGTATGCATTTTCATTTTAATCTTCTAGGATGTTATTAGAAGTATTATTAGTTCAATTGTCTTTTTTTTTCACAAATAGAAAAGGGATATATTGACACAATGTAATTTGTTTTTCTTTATTGGTGGCAATTCCAATGTAATTGTGATTTCATGTATCTTATTCATTAATTAGTTATAAAATTTTACTTTCCAAAAAAAAAAAAACCTCAAAAGAAATGACCTTTTATAATTTGTTTTTCAGTAAGTTGTGATTTTTATAGCTCTTCTAAACTTATTAATTGATAGAGTAATAACAATACCTAAAAAAGTGAACTCTCTAGCCTTTCATCAACTCTTTTCAAAAAAACTCCTCAATGTTTCTTACCGAGGATTAATCTATAATTATAGGAAGACCCATTTAGCTACACAAAATACTAATGATAGATTAAGGTTTAGTTTGGGACAACTTTCTTATTGCTTCGCAAAGCAACTTTTTGCTCACAAAAATTTTCTATTTTACTAGAAAGCTGCTTTAAAAAGCAACAAAATGTTGTCCCAAATGAAGCCTAAGTAATGCTGCACTATCAGAGTGTTGATTTTAGCATCCTTGATTGATCTATTGGAATTAATGATGAACTATTTTTATGACCATATTGATTGCCCCTTAATTTGGATTCTTTAATAAGAGTTCAAAATTATTTTTTCTTTTTAGCTCAAATAGATTACTATGTATTATTGTGTATCTTTTTTTGTAAGTTTGGTGGTGATTTCATTATGACTTTTCAAATGTACTTTTTTGAATTTGAGTCTCCTTTACTATAAGCAATTCTTAAAGACTAGCTTAAACATTCTCTTGGATTTGAGAACTGAGAGCTTTCAAATTGGTCCCATTGCTTATATCATGTGTTTTACCAAATCTCAAGTCGTTCATCCGAAATTCTTTCTAGAGCTTTGATGTTTTCAAATTTCAATTTAAAATAATTATGATGTGAGCGTTGCGATGTTTTTGAAGTTCTATCAATCCAAGCCCCCTTTAGTTGAAAACCATCTTAGAGCTTTGCGATGATCTTAGGATGGAATAACTTGATTTAATGGTTAAAAGATGTCGATAAGGTGATGTTCAGCCCAAAAGAGCCAACCTAATACATCAAAAAGTTTGAATGGGACCATTGCCCACATGGTTGTAGTGCATGCTCCATGGGATACCTCCTTAATAGCCACTAGGAGTTTTGGAAATGCTCTTATGCAATTTTCACTTCTAAACATATATCTTAATTAGTTTTGTTAGTTCAATGAAGGAAATTTAGATTTGTACTTGGATGATCTTCGTGCAATCATACAATAATAGGAGGACAAAGATGCATAATTTTCTCTCTTATACCTCTTGATTATATCATGATTTTTATGTGCTTCTTTTAATTGACCTTGATGATGTGCATGGCATTATTAAGTTTCAACATAAATCCGACCTTGCATTTCAAGTCATCATTGACATCTTTTTTAAAGCCATTGCTATTGATCCATTATTCGATTTAGATCTCCATCAGCATTAAGCCTTGAGCCTAGGCCTTCGTTAATCTCTTCGTTATTGTTATGGACAGTCCAACAAAGATCTTAGAGGTAGCACAATAGAGGAACTTCGTACTCTTCATTGAGGGGCATTTTATCTGGCATGGATCTTAGAGGTGATGACTTATCTATCCATTATACGTTTAGCAAATGTACCAAAATGTCCTTCATCTAAATTCATACAAGTATACCTAAGGACTTGTGTAAGACTCTCTCTCAAATTTTCATCTTTTAGGAGAACCTTACTTGTAGTAATTTCAGCTCTTATTCACCTTCTACTTTAGTAATTGACTTGAATGTTGGAGGGACTTAGTTGAAACAAAATTCATGGGATGGCCCAATAACCTTTTGATTTAGCTATTTGTGTGTGATGGAGGGCATCCGACTCGTGACAATCCATCACACGCACTTATACACACACACGTATATATGTATTTATATTACAAGATTCTTTAATTAGATGTATGGATTTCTCCCCTAAATTCTTGCTATGAAAGAATAAAACTCTGTTTTTTTTTTTTCTTGTAGTATCATTCTTAGTCTAAAATTAAATTAATTGCTATCTATTGTTAATGGTAGGACTTATGATTTTTTTATTAGTTTGACTGATTGCAATTTATTTGAATTTTATTGGATGTGATTTCTTTTCTTTGTTACAACTCAAACGAAAGATTTTTCTATTCTGTTTAAAGTTAGCTTTTTTTAACCATTTTAAGTTTTTTATTATATTTTATTGTTTTATTGTACAAGACAATATTATAATGAAATTGAAACAAAAAAATCCTATGTCAGGCTCAGGCCGTGGAAAACCAACCCAGATTGTTTTTATTAGTTGGTTGCTTATAAGCTTGAATCTTTGACTGGATGACTCGTTGTGAAGATAATTTGTATATGGATATGGAGATTCATAAATATCCTAATAAATATGTCCATTTGCAGTATGATCTACTTGCTGGATGATGCAATTATGGATAGTCAATCTAGTGGCAGAGCATGCCTTATAGAAATTTTTTTGTAAATGTACTATGCATATAAAGTGTACTAGTGAAGTTTTAAGCTCTTTTCATAGTTTTGTTTATGCGATAAGTGAGGGATTGCAAATCTGAGAATGATTTAGCCTTGCCCTTGATTAGTGGACATTGGCTTTCCTTCCTCGTCGATCTGGCTTTTTAGTTTGTCTATATGCTCCAAATGAAATCTAAAACTACTAAAGATACGAGGATGCAAATATAAGGAATGGGTTCATGAAGTTTTGCATACCCATATACAAAAGAGCTGATGCCATATGGTTGTGGACTGCTTTACCGTCATTCATGATTTTTTTTTTTATTGTTTTGGAACATATATTACATGTTTTTTCTCTTCCAAACCTATCATTCACTGCCAAATTTAGTAAATAGCTTTATAATTTGATATAAAGTTCTCTTTTTTAATCTCAAAGTATAATTTTCGATGTCAATAATGGTTTTGAAGCTGCTAGCTTTAGCTTCTATACGATGATTGCTTTCTTTGAATGACAATCCCATAATACCTTTCCTTAATTGAATCCACTTCTGCATTTTGTTGTTTGAGGGAGAAAGCACACCGCCCCTTTCGTTGCCTTGACTACCAATACAGAAGAGAATTACTTCGGGTATATCTATCAAATGTAGAGCAAATTTGTCGGCGCTTTTTTGAAGACAGGAAAAACAAACTCAATAAATTGATTGATGATAAAGTGAGATGGTCGAGGTAGATCCTGTCCCTTCAGTTTGATTTCACTTTATCTTCTGTTATTTCTTAAGTTTTGAGCTAAGAATAGTTTTGCTTGTAAGTTCACTTTTTTAATGCCAGCTTAATGCTTGTTAAAGTATAATCCTTTGATTAAATCTTCGTTTGTTGTTTTCAGTTTCTGTTCCTTCTGGTTAGGGATTGACCAAAATTCAAGACGATGCATATCAAGGGACAAGTTAGACACAATATTGAGAGTAATTGTGAAACACTTTTTCGTAGAGAAGGAAGTTACTTCTACCTTAGTTATGGATTCCCTTTATAGTGGTCTGAAGGCTCTTGAATACCAAAGCGAGAATAAGAAAGAAAGAAAGAGGATAGAAATGGAGGAATCAGCTGTTCCAATGGTTCGAGTTGATAAAGATATGTTTGTTTTGGCTGATGATGTCATATCATTGCTCGATAGGGTGGCATCAGAACCCTTGCCTGTAATGTCTTTGCCTCCTAAAGATGGAAAGGTTTCCCAGAATCGTACTAAGGTTAGATGACTTGTTACTTCACTTTGGCATGGGTTTGTAGCATCTAGTTCTCTTGAACCCACATTTCACTAAATTTTTAGTTAAATTTGTCGATGTAGTGATTGATATGATAGGACTCTCAAACCTAGATAAACATTATTGTTTTTGCTTTTATATTTTGTTAAATCCTTTTCTTTTAATATGTCGGCACTTCTGGTGGCCTTGTTAGCTGTTTACTTTGTTTCTCTTTAGCCATGGACTGTTTAGCGTATTGTCAAATGATGCTGCTTCATGCAGTCTAATTTTACTAAATTTATAGTTTGTTCTTGTAGCTGTGACATAATTTCTCAGGAAATATAAGTTCACAATCAATTGATCATAAGAAAATGCACTATTTTCCTAAAATAATAAATTTAAAATAACTATCTATTACCCTCTTTTATTCCTTCCTTGCCCTTTGCAAAATCCGTCTCTTTGCCTTGGGAAAAGAATAGACGAAGGGCTTTTAATCATGAGATGGGATATTAGAATTAAAATTTATTTGTAGTTATTTCTCCAATCTATTAAGCCTTGGAATTAATTTTATTCTATTCGAGCAATTAGGACTAACCATTAGATTCCAAGTTTCTTGGTCCGTATAAGTTATTCTCCATAAGATATTGCAAGGAGGGATAGTGATACTGATTCTTCTTAAATGGCTTGTTAATTGAGTCTTTGTAATGCTTCTCTACATATTTTGGTTTAGTGACCTTTCTTCATCAGTTTTCTTTCTAGTAATTACCTTATTAAAGAAAAAATTTGCACATATTGACATCATGCCTGTCTAAAACACGCCAACTATAAAATCATGGATAATTTAAATTTCATTTAAAAAACTTTAATTCAATTATATTCATCAAATGATGAATTAGATGCGAAAACTGATTTACAATTATAATAACATTCCACATCTGATTTTTCTGAATTTGATGTTTCATGAAAACCTACAATAGAATATATTGATTAATGTAATCAACTATTTGAATTTTAAGTTTATATTGAGATTATATCTGAGGATAAACCTCAACCTGAATTTGAAATTGAATATATCTTATATGTTGAAGATGTTAGATCAAGTGAGTAACTTGTTTAGTTGATTCTTTTGGCATTATTGTCTAATATTATTCCCATGATGAATGATCAAATCGATACGAATTTTACTCATAAAATGATTCAAGGTACATCAGCATATTCTTTTATATATTAATGATTTTTTATCTTTAAGAGAATGGGAAACTCTATCTTTGAATTTAAAGATACATAATTCATGTCAATTAATCTTTAAATTTATTTAAAGAGGGTGTATCCATTTTTAGGACAAATTATTTTTGTTTTATTTTCCATCTATCAAAAGAAAATTTATGGATTCTAATAAATATAAAATTTTCTTGACATTTTTACTCTTTAGGAATTAATTATAGTTTATCCATAAGTAAAAATATAAATAATTTAACATAATATATTATTACGTTATCCATTAATCATGCATAATTTGTGAGAAAGTGTTTGCAAGAAACTTCTCAACCCTGACAATTATACACTAATGTAGATTTGAATTGCAAATTTTTGGAATTCATACAAGGATATAAACTAATTTGGTATAAACTCTAAACCGTTTGCTCATGAATTTTTATGAAATTAACTTCCAATTAATTTCATACAATGTGTAGGGATGAATACTTAACAATTTGGAAATCTAATTTTTTTTTTTATTATTTGTGTAGTTTTCCATGCACTTGGTTTAACCTTATATCATTAACCATTAATCAATGCTTTAATTTCTTCTCTTTTAAATTCTTTTGCTGGGATTCTTGCCCTACACATTTTTTGCATTGTATTCAAATTTTTGTTAATTTTGCGCTATAGATTATAATAGTTGATGAGAACTTGTCCATTAATGATGACGATTATCAATGATATCTCATGCACTAACATGATAAGGCTGAATTTGATGACTCATCGATTTTGATGTAGGAAGTTAATAATTATGTGCATATTTGTTTGATTTGAGCAATTCATGTAAGTTGGATTTTTTCAAGCTGAATAGAATTACGTTGATTCTCCTCCAGCTTCTTCTTCCATCTCTTTCTTTGACTTTTGAGGGTTTATTCAGTGGCCTTCCTTGCCGACCTGTCTAGTTGATACCTTATGTGGCTTTTAGTTTTGTAATTCCTTATTTTGCCAAGTCTTCAACATTTTTTTTTCTATGTTGGCTGGATTGTGATAGGAAATACTTGAAATCAAGTGTTTCCTAGCCCAAATCAGTAGAAACCAGCAATCAAACTGCTGTTTACAGCAGGAAAACAGCAGCCAACAGAGTGAAAAAAAGGGAAAACAGAGGGAAAACTTAAGAGAAAACACACCAAAATACTTGATATTAATGGTAGATATAAGAAAAACAACAACGATACAAGAGATCATCTATTCGATAGGAGGATCACACTCTCCCAATCTCTAGAAAACAATCTAGAGCCCTAGCCACAAGAGATACCCAAGTGAACTTTCAGAAAATTTCACCTGCCCTAACCCTAGCTTTTCCCCCTTAATGCATGACATTCAAAATTAATACAAAAGGACCTAATTGCCCTTGCCGCCCCCCTTTTGGCTCCAAGATTGAATTTGAATATCAAGTGGACCCCACCCCTTCCTCTCTCCTATGTGCCGCCGGCCCCCTCCTGCTGTAAACATGCTGAACCGGCCCAAGGGACTGGGCCGGCTGGACCGATCCATAGAGGACTAGTCTAACATTACCGCCCTCCCAAAGAACCACCTTGTCGTCAAGGTGGAAGTCCGGGAACTGTCGTTTCATCCGCTCGTATGGTTCCCACGTGGCCTCGTAGTCAGGGAGGTTATTCCATTTAATCAGGACTTTTGTAGCTCCATCTGCTTTCTGACGAATCTCCATAAGCTCCAAAGGTTCTAATATCATTTCCATCTCATCAGCTAGTGTCCCTGGTAACTCCGAACTGGTAACATAATCTCCAATGGCTCTCCTCAGCTGGGATACATGGAAAACGGGGTGGATCGTCGCCGTAGGTGGTAGCTTCAAGCGATATGCCACGACTCCAATTTTCTCCAACACTTCATAAGGACCGAAATACCTTGGAGCAAGCTTCTCATTTCTTCGGTTGGCGACCGTTTTCTGTCGATATGGACGGAGTTTCAAAAACACCATCTCGCCCACTTCAAACTGAATGTCCTTTCGATGCCCATCAGCTTGTTTCTTCATAATCTGTTGAGCTCTCAACAGATGTCTTTTTAAATCTTCAAGTATCTTATCCATCTCCTCCAAGTACTCATCTACTAAAGAAACTGGAGTACTGCTACTCCCAAAATGCACCAAGTGGGGTGGGTCCCTTCCGTACAACACCTTGAACGGGGTCATCTTAGGAGCTAAATGAAATGAGGTATTGTACCAATACTCGGCCCATGATAGCCATTTAGCCCATAGCTTAGGTGTCTCTAACGCAAAGCATCTCAAATAAGTCTCCAAGCTCCGGTTGACTACTTTTGTTTGACCATTCGTTTGTGGGTGGTAAGCAGTACTCCTTTTCAGCACAGTCCCCTGCAGTCTGAACAATTCTTTCCAGAAATGGCTGAGGAACACTTTATCCTTGTCTGACACTATCGCTTCTGGTACCCCGTGTAATTTGACTATCTCCCTGATGAATGTTGACACTACTGTCACCGCAGTGTTTGGACGGCGTTGAGGAATGAAGTGAGCATACTTGCTCAATCTATCCACCACCACCAAAATCACAGTGAATCCCTTAGAGCGGGGTAGCCCATCAATGAAGTCCATAGATACCTCCTCCAAGACTAGACCTGGTAAAGCCAATGGCTTCAATAACCCCCCTGGTGACATAGCAAGATACTTATTCCTTTGGCAAACCTCGCACCTAGATACCATCTCTTCCACATCCTTATGCATACCTTTCCAGTACAGCTCTGCCGCCAGTCTCCTGTAGGTCTTTAGCACCCCTGAATGACCTCCCACTATAGTCCCATGGACTCCTGGAGCAAATGTGGAATGTGAATTGATGTTTTGGGCAACACAAACCTCCCCTGGTGCAACAATCTCTCCCCCTCCATTGAGTACCATGGATGGCTGCCCTCTTCCTTTAGTAAGTCAGCCCTGATCTTGCCTAGTTCTTCATACCTGACACTCTCCTCCTTGATGGCTTCCCAGTCCAATATCATTGGGACTGATACAACCATTGTCTGCAGCTCCCCCATGCACCTCTGTCAACATGCGTTGTTCCAGCAAATATTTCAGGCTCCGTTGGTTGGTCCTGACGATGAAATGTCTCCCGAGTAAGTCGGGGCACCACTTTTGGATGGCCAAAACGATTGCCATTAATTCCCTTTCATAGGCAGATTTCAGTCGGGCTCTTGCGGTCAATACCTGACTGAAATAGGCAATGGGCCTGTGATTCTGCATCAACACTGCTCCTAATCCATTCCCTGATGCATCTGTCTCAACTATGAAGACCTGAGTAAAATCTGGCAAAGCTAAGACCGGGACTGTGGTCATAGCTTTTTTCAACTTCTTGAATGCTGTCGTGGCTGCCTCCCCCCATAGGAACCCATCTTTCTTCAACTGCTCAGTGAGTGGCCATGCTATAGCGCTGTATCCCTTCACAAATCTTCTATAGTACCCTGTAAGCCCTAGGAATCCCCTCAACTCCTTCGGATTTTTAGGCAGTGGCCTCTTCCTTGGATACCACGTACCCCAAGTACTCCACACTGGCTTGTGCGAAGCAGCACTTCTTCAAGTTAGCCCTCAACTGGTGCTCCTGTAGAACCTCTAACACCTTCTTCAAATGCCCCCAATGCTCCTTCTCTGTTCTGCTATACACTAGGATGTCATCGAAGAATACCAAAACAAATCGCCTGAGATACTGTTTGAAGATCTTATTCATGAGTGTCTTAAACGTGGCTGGGGCATTGGTGAGGCCAAAGGGCATCACTAGGAACTCATAGTGGCCCTCATGAGTTCTAAAAGCGGTCTTGGGCGCATCTTCTTTCTTCATTCGAATATGATGATACTCTGATTTCAAGTCGATCTTGCTGAAGATCACTGTTCCACTCAATTCATCTAACAGCTCATCAATCACTGGTATAGGAAACTTATCAAGTACAGTTTCTTTGTTGAGTGCGCGGTAGTCTACACAGAACCGCCAGCTGCTATCTTTTTTCTTCACCAATAGAACAGGACTAGAGAACGGGTTAGTGTTGGGCCTGATGATCCCTGCTTCCAGCATTTCTCTGGTCAACTTTTTTATTTTGTCTTTCTAAAATTGAGGGTAACGATAAGGTCGTACGCTGACAGGTGACACTCCCTCCCTCAATGTGATGGCATGCTCCTGCTCCCTGGGTGGTGGCAACCCTAGAGGTGGTTGAAAAACATCATAGAATTCCTGGATCAAAAGTTGTACATAGAGGGGTATGTCTCCCCCTTCCTCCAAACTCACTCCCTCCAATCTGTGTATTTCCACCAAATAGCCTTCCCCTTCCTCCTGAATTGTCTTGATTAGGGATTTGAGAGAAACACCTGCCTTGGTCAATCCCGCATCACCTCGAATCACCCTCTTCCTTCCTCCCTTCACCAACTCCATCCTCAGAGTACTCCAATTGATCTTGGTTTTCCCCAAGGTCTGTAACCACTTCATCCCTTGGATGACATCCGTACTCCCCAATTCTAGGGGAAGGAAGACTTCCTTCACTTGGATACCTTGGATCTTCAGCACCACCCCTCTACAGACTCCTCTTCCCATTTCTATCTTTCCCGTGCCCATCATCACCCATAGCCCCCTGTATCTACTAACTCCATCCACAGTAGCTCCACAATCTTGGTGGAAATGAAATTGTGGGTGGCCCCACTATCGATCAACACCACAACTTCACGGTCAGCTATTTCTCCTTTCACCTTCATAGTGTGACTCAGAGTGAATCCCACTATGAAGTTAAGAGAGACTTCTGCCACATCCAGATGCAGCTTTTCCTCCTCCACCTCAAATCCGCTCCCTCCTCCCTATTCTTCTTCCTCGTCTTCACAAACGAGGAGAACTTGAAGAGTTCGATCCTTGCACTTATGCCCTGGCATGTATTTTTCATCACATTAGAAACACAGCCATTTTGTTCGCTTCTTGCATTTCCTTCTCAGTAAGCTTCTTGAACTGCCCCCCATTGCCTCCTCCTGTTGCTTTTTCTTTCGGAACTTCTTTCATCCCTCCTGTGGACGCTCCCTTGGAGGCTAGGTGGGTAGTCGTCCACCTGTAAGTGCCTCCTGAGCTGCTATCCTAGCTCCCTTCTCCAGATTCTTTTGATTTTCGACCAGTTGTGCAAGCTTCATGGTCTCTCCCAGGTCCCTGGGCATCAGGACCTTCACCGCTGCTCTAATATCTGCCTTTAACCCCTTCATGAAGTTCCCCTCCAGCACAGTATCGGACAAGCGCTCTACTCTGCTGGCCAGATGCTCAAATCTCTCTCGGTAGTCGATCCGCCACAGACCCCTCCTGCACTTGGGCTAAGAACTGCTCGTAGAAGTCTCCTCCCCGGTCGGTTTGGAAACGCTCTATCAAACTGTCCTTGAATTCTTCCCAGCTCCGGATAGGTCTCCTCTGATCTCTCCACTGGTACCAAGAGAGTGCCTTCCCTTCCAGACATAAGCCCGCTGCAGATAATTTCTCCTCCTCCGTTAATCCGTTAACGGCAAAGTACCTCTCCACCTTGTAAATCCACCCATAGGGATCCTCCCCTTCAAAAATAGGCATTTTTAATTTCCTCACCTTCTGATCCCCACCATTTCCCCTTAATCCACCATAATTTCTCCTCTCCCATGTGCCTGCTCCCCCCCCCCTCCCATGTCTCCCGATCTTCCCTTGCTCTACCATGCCCCCATCCCCCTTCAATATCCCCTCTCCGATCTTCAAAAACAGCCTCCCGGCGTCCATAATAACCCCCCTGGTGCTCCCAACTAGCACCTCTTGACTCCACGCCTCCATAGCCTTGCCTTGCCCCATATCTTCCTCCTCTCTCCTCCCTCTGGAAAAGTTCCAGATGAGGTCTTCCCCTACTCCCTTCCACGATTTCCACTTCCTCCTCCTCCTGATGGATTTCAGAGTTGGTGTTTTTCGCTTCAGGCCCTTTTGCATCAGACGCCGCCGATTGAGTTTGAAACTCCAATATCTTCTTCATCATATCCCATAGATAGGCCACTTGCCCCTCCATGGAAGAAATTCTTTCTTCCACGGTCTCCTTGATTTGATTCATCTCTCCTTCAAGCCTCTCCTCCAAAGCATCCACCTTCTTAGCCGCCATCTCCTACGGTTTGAAATTTTCGAAATATCTCTAGATCTGGAAAAAAAATTCAGCAATTTCTTCTTTGCCGGCACAAATTTCAGCCGCTGAAATTTGTCAAAAGCAGCCTACGATTGGTCCCAAGACTTGCTTTGACACCAATTTGATAGGAAATACTTGAAATCAAGTGTTTCCTAGCCCAAATCAGTAGAAAACAGCAACCAAACTGCTGTTTACACCAGGAAAACAGCAGCCAACAGAGGGAAAACAGAGGGAAAACTTGAGAGAAAACACACCAAAATACTTGATATTAATGGTAGATGTAAGAAAAATAGCAACAATACAAGAGATCCTCTATTCGAGAGGAGGATCGCACTCTCCCAATCTCTAGAAAACAATCTAGAGCCCTAGCCACAAGAGAAACCCAAGAGAACTTTCAGAAAATTTCACCTGCCCTAACCATAGTTTTTCCCCCTTAATGCATGAAATTCAAAATTAATACAAAAGGACCTAATTGCCCTTGCCGCCCCCCTTTTGGCTCAAAGATTGAATTTGAATATCAAGTGGACCCCACCACTTCCTCTCTCCTATGTGCCCCCCTCCTGCTTTAAACATGCCAAACCGGCCCAAGGGACTGGGCCGGCTGGACTGGTCCATAGAGGACCGGTCTAACAGATTGAATCTTCTTGGTTATTTAAAAAAAAATAATTTGTCCCTTTTTCTAATTTTTTAAAGGATTATTAATGGAAAATCTTTATTGGAGTTTATGATTATAAATAGCGGGATCTGGGGCCTGCACAAAAAGAAAAAAAGACGCTGATGCGTGAATTAAATTTTTAGTTGATTTGCTTTTTCTTCTTCTTTAAAAATTCAATTCCTTGATCATGCGAGAGACTTGAAGAGCTCTGGGTGAGGTTATCTTTTGGTAGAAGTGAGTGGCTTACTTCTTTTTGGTAAAATTTTCCTTTTATTTTTCTTCGTCAATATTTTTTTATTCATATAAGAGTTTGATTAATTGCAATCAATTTGATTTATTTAGGTTAAAAAAAAATTGTGAACTTAGAACATTTGGGTGACCTTCTTGATCCTTAAATTTTAGCCATTATTACTAGAAAACACTCATTATATTTTTATTTGAATTGATCTTCATAATGTTTTCAGTATGAATAATTGTCATGATCAAGCTTTGGTGAACTAAGAATTTCGTGCTTGTTGAGTGATGTTGCATCTCATATTGGATGTGTTAGAAATCCAATCCTAAGACACCCTACCTCATATGCTAAGATGGAGAATATTGGGGAAATAATGAATTTTAGTACGTGATTGTTGCAACCAAAGTTCAGGGGATACCTTAATCGAGTACGTATGATTGCAAACCATATCTTTTCATTTTCTGTCAAATAGTCAAGTGCTCATGCTAAATGTATCTTTTGCTCATAGAAAGCGCAGATAGTTACGAATTCATTCAAATATTTGCATTTCTTGGAGCAACAACTTTTCCCGTGCATTACTAGAAATTTCATTGTTTCATAAAGAAACGTCTATTTGATTAAACATTTGTTGACTTGCATTCCTTTTCTCATTTCTGATTTTCATAGGAAGTCTTTATATCTACGGTCTCTCCATTTCTGTTTTCTGCTCTCATGTGCTACTGTTTTGTCGATGTTCTGTTATATTTTTTATTTTTTTTCTCTTAATGACTAAAGCTGTCTCTAATGAAATTATCACTGCATTGATTGGATTCTTTGGGTGGTTATTCTGATCACATACACATGCCTAACTGTTTGAATGGCATCATCACCTCAAAATGTACAGTTCCTCATCCCTGAAAAGATGCATTTTCTTTTTAAAAATATGAGGGACGGTATGTTTGGCCAGGAAATGCTCTACTACGTCAAATATAGGGCCTCGCTTGTGTTTCAATCCATTGTTGGTCGCATTGTTTTTAATAGCTGCTTCTGCATAATTAATCTTTGGAGTTTTTGAAAGAAGAAGATAATAACTATGCATGAGTAATATGTTAGATATGCTTCTGTTTATTCCGTTAACAATTAAGTTGGGAGAGCCTTGTGGTTATGATCTTATGGAAAGTTGTATCTTTTCTGCTTTCCTGCCATTTGTGTTCATAAATAACGGTTGTTGAAATATGATATTGATATATAGGAGGGAAGTTCTTCTGATGATTTTAATGATTCCATTGAACGTGATGAGAGGCGCCTTACAGAGCTGGGTCGTAGAACTGTTGAAATTTTTGTTCTAGCTCATATATTTAGGTATCCATCCTCATACTTTTACTCATTTTCTACACTGAATGCCCATAGTTATTTTGTTGCATCTTGCAAGAGTTAAGAGTGTTGGTTAACTTTGAGCTATGTTTTGTATTTATTTTTTATTACATGTACCTCTAAGCATTCTATTGTCATAAATAGCAGCTAGCTTGGAAATTCTTGGGATTGCAAAATTGGCCATCCATCATTGGTAATGTGTGAACCTCAGGAGTTGGAAATGCCTCTTAGGTTTTTATGGAAATAAATGCGTGTAAGCTAGAGAATGTCTTCCTTTATTTTCAATGTAATGAGTATTTTCAATTGATAGAATTTACCAATTATAATCTTGAATCCTGTTGTATAAATGATGTGAAACCAACATGCGCAGGAGCTCATTAAGGATCTTAAGAATAAATTGGCAATGTAATTCCACTCAATAACTTATTGCAATAACAAGGAAATTCAATAAAGAACCTTAGTTTTCCACTTGCTTAGGCGAAGGAGCACATGTAGATTAACCAAATCTTGTAGATAAACAAAAATAGTAGCAATACGAAGAGCTATTAACTAACAATCCACAATTTAATAATGAGAGTTTCACCTCGGGGATTGATCACTCAACTCCACTAGGCTTTGGCGAGAGAAGATTATCCACATTAGAATCGAGGTCACTCCGAGGAAGCAGGAACCTAGGATCGTCGTTCTTGGATAGGTGGTCGGAGTGGTGGAGGATGATTGTCGTCCAATGATGATCCAACGTCCCTTTGACCTTTGCTCGTCGATCACGTCAACTAAGGTGTAATGGAAACGGTCGAAGTATTCTTCAATGGCGTCGTCGAAATGAAAGCCCACGTCAAAGAATGGTGATTGGATGATGTGGACCTGATCTCGATCGTCATGCACAAATCCAAAGTTCCATTCAGGTTCCGCTATGCATTCTCGCCAAGGGTTGAAGGAGTACCCATGGGGAAAGGAGGTGGAAGGACGTCGTCTTCTTCTTCTCTTGGCTTCCAAATTCACAACGGAGGGAGAAATGAGAGGGGCGGCCAAGGTAGAGAGAGAGGGGGCGGGTGGCTTGGGTGAAGGGATTTAGGTTAGATGAGGGGAGAATGAGGTTTACTCAAATCTGAAATTAATTTCAGATTTTGAGTAAATTTGGAGTGAAACAATTTGAAATTGATTTTAAAAATCAAATAGAATTGAGGATTAATGGGCATTTAATGGAGCCCATCAAGAGGGGGCCGGCGGGTCCAATAGAGAGAGGGAGGGGGTTATTTCAAAACCTAAAATTAATTTCAGGTTTTGAATGAAATAGGGGAAAGATTAATTGGAAATTGATTTCAAATTCATGTGTAATCAAGGCATTAATTGGTGGCTTGAATGGGGCTCCATTCAAGGTGAGGCCGGTGGCATGGAGAGAGGGGAGGAGGGAGATTAGGGATTGGTCGTTTACCTTCCCATCATGTTGATGTCACATAGGATAAAAAAATAGTGATTCCACATGTCATGAAATTTGGATTGGATCAAATTCAAAACTTTTCTTTTTAGGAATTTTGCAAATATGGTAAGTTTTTGAATTTCAAATTTTGAAATTTAAAAAAAAAATTGGTAACTCCTTTATTTATTGCTAGGACACAATCAAGGAGCTATTATGATGATTGACATCTTCATCATGGCTTGGGGCAAGGTGGTGGCCGGCGGCCAAAGGAGGAAGAGGGGGCTTGCCGTCGGGTTTGGGGATTTCTTGATGGAGCTTGGGTTGTAGTGGAGGAAGCTAGTGGGTAAAGCGGTGGATGATTGGATCTCGGGTAGGGCTTGGCGTGGGGAGGAAAACAAGAGTTGGAGAAGAAAACAATAAGATAAAATAAACCACGAGTCGAGGACGCTTCCAACGACTGGCGGGTATTGCTTTTGCCCTCACCTTGGGCTTTTCCTAGAACTCACACAGAGATTAGGAGAGTTGAACTCACTAAGAGATCAAGAAAATATGAACTCACAAAGAGAAGAATTTTATTTTCAATAATCATCATCATCCCTCTCCAAGAGGAGGGAGAAGGCTTAAATAGCCGAATACATGAAGAAAAATAAAAATACACAATTGCCCTTCCGGCAAACACATGACGAGGCCCTTAAGCAAGGGCATAAACGGAAAGAAATACAAAAGACTCATAAAACATAAAATAAAATATATCAAATACAATAATAATAAATAGTAGATCGTGGCCGTAAATCATTGATCTTCTGATGTCCTCATCAATAAATAGAAGAGCAAGACTCTTAATTAAATACACAAAATTCAAATTATTATTTGTACTTTTATTTCTGTGATTTATTCTTAGTCCAAAATCCCCTTTAACAGTTGTTGGTTTCCTCCCCAAACTCCACTACTTGCTTTTGGTGTCTACCTCTTGCTATAGCAGGCCATCTCCTATTTGTTGTCCCACCTATCGTCCTCTACTTCTCGGTTTCCCTTGCTTGAATTTCATTTGCAATCGCCTCAATTGCCACGGGAAGAAATTTACTCCAGAGAAGGAAAAATTTTTCCTTCTTTTAAATAAAAATGGCCTACATTAGTATTTGTTGACCTATCAAATGATCCTAATTGAACTATTGTAGATGAGTACCAAAACTCTTAATTTTCATTGTAATTAAATGGAAGAAATTAACTTATTTTGTCCCAGATTATGAAATACCATTCTTAAAGGAAAAGGGAAGTTGGACCGCTTTATTGGCCCCATTCCAAGTGGAGATGATCTTAATTTTGCCATATGAGATTTATTAATTATGTCATGGCTATGGAATTCAATAATATTACAAGTCACCGGAATCTACTTGTTATTAACCACAGCCATCTATGTTCTGGATGTGGTATAAAATATACATATTCCTAGGTGCGCCTAGTCTTTTGATTATAGATAAAAGTTCATTCCACCAACTCACCAAGCAAGTGAAACTTTGATTATAGAGTACTATACCAAAATAAATGATCAATAGTTCTGACTTGATTTTTACTGGTGTGTCAAAATAGGAGGCCTTGTAGATGTTGCAATAATGCAGACTTTTGTAGAAGGAGAAATAATTATGGATTTTTAGTTGGAGTAGATGCTAAATATGACCAAATGCGCATTCAACTACTTAGAAAAGTGTCCCTTTTTAACTAAATGAAACATAGAAGTGAAGAAGGGAGATACGGTTTTATGTTAGAGACATTATCTTTTAGTGAAAATGTTGGTTTACCTGCTTTCCCAACTTGAATTCTACTAATAATATCCCCATCCATTTTACCTTCACTTTGAACAATAGATTCAAGATATCTAAAACTTGTGCTTTTGTTAATGATATGATCGCCCAAAGTCACAGTCGCCTCACTAGATCTATTATACTAAAATTACACTCCATATATTCTTTTTTAGATCTACTTTAACGAAAACCTTTAGACTCTAAGGTTGGCCTCCAAGGTTCAAGTTTACCTTCAATTCTCTCGCTAATCTTATCAAGAAGAAGAATATCATTAGGCAAAAGCATACACCTGGGTACATCCTCTTGCAAATGTCTAGTAAGAACATCCATGACTATTGCAAAAAGATATGGGCTTAAAAATAATTCTTGATATAATCCAACTGAAATAGAAAAATACTTGGCCAAATCACCTTGTGTTTGAACACAAGTAACAACTTATGCATACATATCCTTAATGGCTTGAATATAAGCATTATTCCCCTTTCTTTTCTAGAACTCTCTAGGGCACTTATCTTGGAACTTTATCACATGCTTTCTTTAAATGAATAAATATCATGTGTAGATCCTCCTTATTCTCTTTATAATTCTCCATCAAACCTCTCAATAAATGTATAGCCCCTCTAACTTCTGTTTTACTAATACGCCGATAAAAATAAAAATTTTTATTTTTATTTAGGGTGCTAAGGTTTTTAATGCTCTAATCGTGTTCTCACAATTTTCATTGAGATGCTTATCAAAATATCTCATCCACTTTAGTTGAATATTATCTTCTAATAACAACACTTTTTTCTCTTCATCCTTAATGCACTTTAATTGAACTAAATCATCGTTTATCTTTTTGCTTGACTTACATATACATATGCCTATCGATCTCCTTAATATCTAATATATTATATAAATCATTAAAAACTAATTTATTTACATCGCATATTATTTTCTTAGACTCTTTATAGGCCTTGTTATATCGTTTCCAATGTTCCAAGCTTTTACACTTAAGCTATTAAGTTTTTAATTTTTGATCTTTTCTTGCATATTTTAATTCCACCACCAATTATTTTTATTATTATGAGCTTTTTCTTTGGATACTCTAAACACATTCTTTGCAGCATTCTTAATATTAATAGCTATTTTTTTCACATAACATTATCTTCCTCATGTACTATCAAATTCTTAAGATTTTGAATCTTACTTTCAAAAATATTTTATTAGTATTGTTTAAATGCCCTAATTTAATATTGGACAATATTTTTTATTTTTTTTTTATTTTTTTTATTCCAATCATTCATCTTAACATCCAAAACAAATAAGCAATGTTCAATACATGACATTTCACTCGAAATGACTTTACAATCTTTACAATCTAAACGATCTATTTTTCTTATAAGAAAATAATCAATTTGAGTTTTACAATATCCATTCATTTAAGTGATGAAATGCTCTTCTTTTCTTAAATAAAGTATTAGCAATTACAAAATCATAACTGGAGGAAAATCTAATACGGTTCCATCACCTTTATTAGTTGCTCAAACCCATAGTCACCATGAATGCTTTTAAAGTTTTCTACCTCTCTACTAACATGACCATTTAAATCTCCTCCAAAAAAAATTCTTTCTTCAAAATATATTTTGCACAAAAAAATATATTTTGCATTAATTTTTCTAAGTTGTTACAAAATTTTAATTTTGAACACATGTGAAATCTATTTGAGGAGTATAAGCACTTATAGTATTAATAATCTTAGCTTTAAAAACAATCTTTAAAGCTATAATTATATCTTCAATTCTATTAATTTTTACAATATTATACTTCAAACTCTTAACTATAATCATTACCTATTTCATCTGTAATACGAATCCTACTTGAATACTATTGTTTAATCCTAAACTATCTTCTTAACTTTCTCTCCAATCCATTTAGTTTTCTGAATATATAGAATATTTATCATTATATGAATTATAATATTTATTAATTTTATTAATTTACCTCTAAGAGCACATATATTCCAAGTCCTATCATAATTCTAGTTTCATGGATTTGCTTCTTTGCTCACATCTGTCCATGATATGTGAACCCTTGTTTATTTAAAATTGGACCTGGGTGCCGGTGCATCGACTCTTGCACACATCTTGTTGTATTTACAGTATTTAGCGTATCGCTTCTAGAGAATGTTCTAGCATTAACATAATGTATTAAATGATTCATGTCATGATTATTCAACAAGTTCTATGCTAGTTTTTGGACTACCTAACCCAACCATCCACTTTTCTCATCCAGGGCTTAGGACTTGACAACGACAATGTTAATCTCTCATATTATTATCTTTTCTAAAAATTAACAATTTTATGGCCAAGATTGTCTTCAGGGGAAGCTTTGGAATGAGGACAAATTTAATTTTCTTACACTTATATCCCAATCACCCAACCAACCCAAAAAGTCAGAATAATTGCGAGATTTCCTTACATATAAAAATATAATCCTCAGATAACAACCCAAAAAAATCATTGCAACATGTACACTCTCCAAAGAAGAAAGAGAAGCTCAATGCTAATCAAAAGCATGCTCATTGCTCAACCATCTGAATCTGTGCATGAGCAGCCACCATGCAGTGAAAGTATGATTTTACCACTCATGATATCAATATTCCTATTGCATTGGGAAAGGAAACTCAAACATGCACCTAACATCTAATAACCAATTTTATTCATCTTTATAATATTTCCTTCTACAGCACTTTTTTTGCAGAGCTAAATAATATTAAAGTTCCAATAAGTATCCAATAAGCACTTTAAGAATAAAGAATGAGAAAATGCATGAAGAAAAGATAGCTCTAAAAGAGAACCAAATATGGAAGGTAGTGTAAATGTCAAAAGAAAAGAAATTAATCAGATATTAGTAGGAATATACTGTTAAATATACTTGAAAGTTATAAAACTAAATTCAGGAAAAAGCTAAACCCTGGCATATGGAGTGGAGTATGGTGAAACTTTTGTACTGGCTGCAAAGCTAAACATTCTCTGGATATTTAGATCATTTGCGACCAACCTTAACTTGTCCTTATAATAGTTGGATATAAAAATTTCTTTCTTATCTGGCAAACTAGAAGAAGTCGTTTTTGTAAAATCTTCGCTTGGTTCTAATCAAAATTATACTACTAACCATGTATACAGGTTGAAGAAAGCACTACTCGGACTCAAACAATCTTGTAGTGTATGGTTTGGGAAGTTTATCAAAGCCATGATAAAGATGAAATTTAAAAATAGCGCGGAGATCAAACTATATTCGTAAGGAAATCCAATGATGGTAAAATTACAATTCTCATAGTGTATTTAGATGGGTTGATGATTACCAGAGATGATCTAGAATAAATGAGGAGAGCTGAAAGAGATCAACTATTAAAAGAATTTGAAGTCAAAGGTCATAGAAGACTAATTTTTTCTTGGAATTGAAGTGACGATTGAAATGTTGGGATATTCATCTCTTAACAAAAATGCATCCTCGATCTACTAATTGAGATAAGTATGATAGGATGCAAGCCCTTAGAAGCCACGATTGACTACTGCCACAAACTTGCAGAAGCGGGCAGTTCCCCAGAAGTTGATAATGGGAGGTTTAAAATAACTCTAGAGAAACACATCTATAGGCATCATAGAAGATTCTTCAATATCTCAAAGTAACATCATGAAAAAGAAATCTTATTCGAAAGATATAGAAGGCATAATTTAGAAGTTTACATTAATATTGATTGGGTAGAATCCCTTATAGATAGAAGGCTTATTACTGGTTATTGCACTTTCCTAGGTGAGAGTCTAATCACTTGGTGAAGCACAAAGCAATCAGTGGTTATTAGGTCAAGAGTTGAAGTTAAATTCCGGGCAATGGCCCATGAAATATGTGAATTATTATCGGTTAAAATTATCTAAAATAACTTGGAAATAAAATGTGAAGATATTATGAAGTTAGACTGTGATAACAAATCAACCATAAACATCTCACACAATCCAGTATGTCGTGATAGAACCAACCACTGAGAAATTGATTGACATTTCATCAAACAAAACATTAGAAAGTAGACTAATATGTATCCCAAATATTCAAACACATAAGCAGTTGGCTGATATCAAGCCAAAAGATTGTTGAGCTGCACATTCCAGATTATTACCTCTTAGTTAGATGAAAACTATCTACTATACAGCTTGAGAGTATTGGCATGAATGGTGGCCAGCTTGGAAATCAATTGGATTGCAAAGCTGGCCACCCATCTTGCCATCTGTCATTAGTAATCTTTATGCCTCAAGCGGCTGAATTATCTCTCAGATTTTCAGAGAAATAAACATGTGCATGTTGGAGAATATCTTCCATAATTTTCTATTTACTTAACTAGTTTTCTTCGGAATTTGATGAAGTTTGGTCATATCCGGTTTCATTAATGAAGAAGATCAAATTTATTTTAATTGTTTTACGAGACTGCTATCAGTACCATATTTTGATTGAATTGAAAATAGAGGACAAGAAAGCTATTTTCACTTTATGGAAAGGAGTCTCTCCTTGTGCTGGTCTTACTTTTAAGGATTCTTCTTGATGTGATATAGGGTAAAATTTAGGAATTTTCTGTGCATAGGTTTTTATGGTTTGTACTTTGTAGAATAGTCTTGTTGATGTTTCATTTAAAATGTACTCTAATTTCATTGATTGATATATAATTTTTGAATGTTTATATTTCTGACCGAACTCTTGCTGCTAGAGAGTAATGTTTTTTTGGATGTTTAACGTGGATGATGGGTTTTGATCCTATTTACACAATTACCTTTTCTCAGAATCTTCTATTTTTGTTCGACTTATCTGTTAAATGTATATAATCGCACAAGACCTGCTTCAATTTTCTTCCTATCTGGTGCTTATGTGTCTTTTTGTAGCAGTAGAATTGAAGTTGCTTACCAGGAGGCTGTTGCTTTAAAGAGACAAGAAGAACTTATTCGGGAGGAGGAAGAAGCTGGGCAAGCTGAGCATGAGCTAAAGGCAAAACGAGCTGCTGGTGATAAAGAAAAGCGTGCGAAGAAAAAACAGGTAGGTTTTTTATATTAGCTAAATTTCTCTCTGCTGTGGTTAATAATGTGGAATTTTAGAATATTAATAGTTTTCGCTTTGTATCCTTTATTACTGGGCTTTTTTTTGGTGATGGGGGGGAGGGGGAGATCCTATGATGCACCGACTCGGACACGGCGACACAAACACAACACGACACGAACACGGGACACGGCATTTTTTAAAAATATAGGACACAGGTGCGGCGTGGACATAACATAATAATTTTTTAATATAATATATATAAATTAAGGTGACATTATATGAAAAATGACAAGCAACAATAAATCAATTTCATGATAATTTGTTTAGCTTATAATATAAAGTTATTTAGTACAACATGTCTAGTACAACCACAAAAATATAAGCAAAAAATCATTTAGTACAACATGAAGGTCCAACTACTCAATAGAGGGAATGATAGAATTAGATTCAGAGGTTAGTCTTTGGCCTTCAATATCATCATTATTGAATATTATTGCTTCTAACTCTGGTTCATCTAGAGAAAGATTTGCAACCTCCAATAATCCCATATCATCAAGGCACTCGAACCCATCTCCAGCAACATCCCACATCTTGTTATTTCCTGTCATATAAAGTGAGGCTTTCCTTGATAGAAGATGAAGATTTGTATACACATAAACTAAATCTTTAGCTCGTTGTAGTGTTATTTTATTCCTCTTCATTGATTGAATAAATGAGTATGTGCTTCAATTTCTCTCACAACAGGAAGATGATGATACTTGACTAAGAAATTTTATTGCTATTGTTTGAAGCAGCGGTGCTGAAGTTCCATGAATCAATCACCACATTTTTGTATCCATCCTCTATCTATCAACCAAAGATTCTTGATCACAAAAATCCTCTAAATATCTAAAGAATTTTGCAAGTTCTATATTAATTTTTCTTCTCTCCTCATTTGGGAAATATCTTTTCAGGCATATCTTTCTCATTTATGAAACTTCTAAATATTTTTGTGGTGAGACATGTTGAGAGTCTTCTTGAAGCCATTCTTTACGTGAACACCTTTAAATAATACAAAGCAAATTAAAAGCCTTCTCTAGAGGACTACTGTCAACTCCTTGTCTTTTATTTGTTTCATATCCTTCACTTCTAAATGATAAAGCTTGATTAACTCTCACAGATGCGGAAGAAGTGTGGGATGAGACTTGAGTAGATGACAAAGGTATCTCTTTAGGGAGTGTCCTTTTGATCCTTTGCTTATCAGTTTCTACAGATGGCTCTTTTGAACCTTCACTTAATCCACTCCTGCCAACAGCAGAGCTCATTTTGCTTTAAAATACACTGGTGTAATAGAAGAAAAAACCCTTAACAAATTAGTTGACATATTTTAAAACATTTAAAACATTATGTCATAGATTATATGACATGTATGGCAAAGTAGACATGTATTTAAAACATTATGTCATAGATTAAATGACACTAACTCACTGGTGAAATAGATTATATGACACTAACAAATTAGAGCTTGGTGTATATTCCTCCTAAATCATAATGTATATTCTCTATTTGAACTACTATCTTTCAATATAGAAATTATAATTTCATTTATATCTTGATTATTCATTGTTTTTATCTAGATAAGATTGTAATAAACCAATCATACATAGGAATACATCAAGTTAAATTGATATGAAGTGAAATCAAAATATCCCAATAATAAGACAACATGAATACAACAATATACCGGTCTGCCAGGGGTCCAAGGGGGTGCTGCCCCCTAGCGGGGTCAGGTCGCGGGGTTAAGGGGAAGCGCCCCTGCGGGGGTAAGAGTAATTTTGAAGTTATGCTTGTTTTAAAGTTCTTAAGTTTGTATGTAAAGATACCAAGCGGTACCGAGCATGTGCCGAGCGGTACCGAGCATGTACTGAGCGATACCGAGCATGTATGATATAGGATTACGATGCTTGCAAATGATTTTAATAAGAATTTGCACAAATTCTTGATTAGAGAAATAACAAAGAAACTTATTAACAGATAAAACAACGAATCAAAATGTAAGAGGGGTCACTTTCGTTTAGGCTAAGTTGCACATCCAAAAGATTTGAATATTCAAAATAGCGTAGAAAATAACATTATGCCCAAGTAGTAGTTTCAACAAAATTCCTAGTGTAACAATAAGATTAGTAACCAAATGAATGCACTCAAATTCTTGCGTTTACTAAGCTTAGCATAATCAGGTGAATGCATCATTCGTGACTACAATCAAATCACAAGAGAGGGTTAGACTTAAGAAATACGAGAGTGGAGTAGAAAACCTTCGTTAAGGATCGGCGGCAATCCTACACTCGACGATCTCTAACTGCTCTTTAATAGCTTCAACCAAAGTGTCCAAGATGCGTTCGATGTAGTCTTCAACTGTCTGATCGATCCTCAGGTTGACGTCGAAGAAGGTTGAATGGAGAATGCTTACGAAACCATGCTCGTCGTAGGCAAGTCCGTAGTCGGTGTCAGGATCGACCATGCAATGGCTTCGTGTACCTCGGGTATCGATGGCGTCTTCAAGGCTCGTAGATGTTCTTAAGAGAAGAGGGATTCTCACAAGAAGCAAGAGCTAGGTGGAGGAGAGAGTCAGCCAATGAAAGAGATCGGCTAGTGGGATTGGGATAGGTTGAAGGAGAGATTCAATTCCAAAATCTGAAATAAGTTTCAGATTTTTGAATTAGAGAGTAGTGGACTGGGAGGGAAAGTTTAATTCCTAAAATCCGGGGAGGGGAATTCATGAGGGGTGGTGTGGGGGGGGGGAGATTGGGTGGGGATTTATTTCCTAAATCAAATACTTGGATTTGGAAATAAATTAAGAGTTACGAGCTTTAGTAAAATTCGGCCAAGGGAAATTATTGGATTAGAAATATTTCCCTAAGAGAGAGAGATGGAATTTTGAAAGAATTCCAATCCTAGCTCAAAGGGGGGACAGCGGCATGCTTGGGTAGGGAGAAATTAATGGGACGAATTAAGGCTTCTTAATTTGGTTTTAGGAATTAGGAAAGTAAAAAATCAAAGCCAATTTGAATTTAAAATTCAAATGGATTTAAATTAAGAACTTTCCCAAAATAGATGAAATAAATTAGGAAAGAATTTTGAATTTCAAATTTAGATGATTTGAATTTCAAATTGATTCCAAATTAAATCCAACCAAATTAGGAAACCTAAGGATGACGTGGGAAGTGATGGGGCCGGCGGCTAAGGGGCTAGGACCAGCGGTTTTGGGTGGGAACCGTAGATGGGGTGTGGGGGAAGGGTTCGGGTAGTGAAGGGTGGCGGCTAGATGGAAGGAGGGGTGGTCTTGCCGGTGATGGTAGGGGAAGGAAGAGAGAAAGAGATAGAAGGTAGAACCATGAACCCGACTTTTCTAGGTTGATGGGTATTGCGCAAATCTCCCTCTCTTAGGGATTTCACTCCAAACTCTCAAGCCCTCATGAGAAGTAATGTTTGGGAGCTAGATTTGGTGAGTGGAACTTGTTCTTTCATATTCTTCTTGAATTGGGGCTGCTGCAGTTTTTCTTCTCTGGATTTCTCTCCCACGGTCTGCTTGAATTCCCTGTTGGAACTGTAACTTGCATCCTGGTTTCCTGTGCTGAAACCGTGGCTTTTGCTTTGTTTCTGGCTGATTCCGTGGCTTTATTCTGCTTGGATTTTTACTGTGTCTCTTGGGATTTCAGCAAGGAAAGCTTTTGGCCTTTCATTTCTATATGGGGATTTGAGGAACTTTTGGGCTGTTAAGTTTCCCCTCTATTGCCTATATATATGTGATATTTTGAGAAGAAATGGTTGGTGAATATTTGAGAGCAAAGTTGCTATAACCTGCGGGTTCTTCTTGGAAAAGCTTGAGAGCTTTGTCCATTCCCTCTTCTACCTCTTGGAAGGCTTGCGAGCTTCTCCACCCTTCGTCTGGGCCTCTAACCTCTTTCTTCTCTACGCAAGTTCCACTCCACCTGTATCTTTCTTCTAGTTCCATTGGTAAAAGTTGTTGGCTGTTTGGTGGCATTTGCTGGAGGAGTTTAAAAGGACATTGGAACCCCTTTGCAGTGGTGGACCCTTGGTTTGCATATCTAAACCATATTTTAAAATATATTCCTACAATCGGTGCATGTGAGGAGTCCTCTTGTAGGATGTTCTGAGGATAGCCTTTTTTTTTTATTTTTGTTTCTTTGCTAGTTTTCTTTTGTTTTGGTCGTTGGAAGTTTGCCTCTTTCCTATTCTGAAGTTTAATTGTTTTCTCTAACCTATTATGTTCTCTAAGTAATGTCTTAAATTTATAAAAGTAAGATTTGATTCTCTTTGTTGTTCTCTCTTTGTGCTTTGCTTTAAGTTGCTTGTATCAGGAAAATATTGTAATCAATCATTCATTACCTCTCAAAGAGAAACATAGGGGATATAAATAGCCTCGTACATAAGACTCAAAATAGAAAAGACGGCAATGCCCTTAGGGCTTACATACGATATCCCTTAATAAAAGGATACATCGGGAAATAAATACAACGACATCATAAATAAGAAAATACATAACATAAATCAAAATAAAATACATAACATAAATAAAAAATACAATGACTCAATCGTGGTCGTAGATCGGCGGCCGCGTCTCTGATAAACCTTCCATGATCTGATGTCCTCATCAATGTGTTTGCTCGGTACCGAGCATGTACATAGCAATACCTAGCATCACCGAGCATGTACATTAGCTTTTTTTTAGTAAGTTTCAAAAAACAACAATTAATATTTCAAATAATCTAGACATTTTCAACAATGAAGAGAAGATATGGCAAAATCCACTTACAGGTCTTGGCTCTCTTGCGTTCAGAAGGTGCCCTGTTTGGCTTTGATTGTGAACTTTACCTTGGCTGACCACAGAAATCACGCAGGAATGAAGGAATGGGAAAGATGAGCTCGGCTTGGCCTCGGCTTGAGTAGAAATGACGAAGGAACGAGAGGCAAAGGCAGCGAGCACTGTTTGGCATCGGCTATCAGCTCGCCAGGTCCGCCCTAGAAGATTTCTTTTGTGGATCGGAAAAATAGGGCTTCTTGTTCGCGGAAAAGGCTAAATAGAACGAATTGGACGATTTTTTATTTAATAACCGGGCAGGTGTGTCCGACACGCATGTCCGGTTTTAATTTTAATTTTTTAAATTAGGACACTCCAATGCCGTGTCAGACACGTGTCCATGCAGTGTCGGACGCGTGTCCGTGTCTGACACTGCATACCCTCTTTAAGCAGTGTCGGTGCATCATAGGGGAGATCTCTTCTCTGAGGGTTGAGATGAGGAGGATTTAAACATTTGCACCTTACCTTTCTTGGTTTTGAAGCACCTTGAGTAGAAAGCTTACACGCAAGGTTACTAATTAATTTTGTTGGCTTTTTAACATGGTGCACTGATTATGCTTAATCAAGTAAATTAACCCAAATTGCCTTTAGTCTATTAAGGTCAAATAGTTTAATAATTAATTTTAAGCTATGAAGCACATATATAGGCAAAACTTGACATGGATGCTGAGATAGGATATAATAGCAAAATGTAGGATGCAACAATCATGGACACTATTTTTATAAATTATTAATATAAATTACAAAATTTAAACATCTAATATTATTTTTTAATTTAAAACATCACACAATGATATCTAACATCATATACTTAAAATAAGAATCTTAATAATAATTAAAAATCAAATAATATTAATTCAATTAAATTTTAAAATTGTGTCATACACAGTAATTGCCATTTTTTAATAACACACCAACATTAGCATTCGTTAATCATTATCATATATTTTCCTAATATCTGCATTGTCTACAAAATGTCAAAATTTCTAAAAAAAGAAACACCGATGTTCTCTTAAAAATAGCAAAAAAATTATTATTATTATTATATGAGCATATTGATGGCGCATCATTAATTGGAGTGAACACATGATGCATTCAATACTTCATGCTCATGTTTTAAAATACTTTTATTTTATGTTATTGTAATTTTTGAGTTTAATTTTTGTTTACCTGATGATGGAAGGCAACCAATGAACATGTGTGGTTTAGGTGCTCTTTGGACATGTTAATCCTTTGGTGTGATAGCTTCTTTGGGTGCTTTGTGTTTGGGCTGATTTGGGTTTGATGGGGGGCGACTAAGCTGCTGTCTGCTTGGTGGTTGTTCGGTTTCTGTGGCTTTCCCGATTCCCTGGCCTAGCTGTTTTGGTCCTGTTGTTGTTCCTTGGCTTTCCCGATTCCCTGGCCTTGGGTGTTCGGGTCCTATTGCTGTTCCCTAGTGATGGGGACATCAGTTTTTCCGTTCTTAATGTTTTACCTCGTCGTTCAAATTATTATAAAGATATAATTATGTGTTCTATCTAAAATTAAGCGTGCAAGCTTTCATTATGAAACCCATCATCGCATGTACGTTCCACATCACCTAGCTTTCTCGATTCCGTTGCCTTTGGCTGTTCGTGTTTTATTGTTTCAGGCGGGCCTTAATTGCTTCCTTTTTCTTCTCCCTTATTTGGTTGGCTGTATGGGCGGTTGTGGTTGGCAGTTGGCTGTTGGCCTCCTTTTCTTTTCTATTTAAAGAGGTGTTTTGGGCTTTTGTAGAGGGTTTTTGGAAGTGAAAATAATTCTAAAACCAGAGGGTTTCTTCTCTAGCTTGAGAGCTACTTCTTCTTTACTTATTTCTTCTTCCAAGTCTTCTATCTAATTATTCTCTCCACAAGTTTCCACCCCATTTTATCCTTCTTCTAAAAGTGTGAGTGGTGTTGGTTGGTTAGTTATGTTGGTGTTTGATAGAGTTGTGGCGGACGTTGGATCAAAGTTGTTGTGATGGACCATTGGTTTGCATGTCCTTGAACATTCTATTTACCTAATTTATCATTACATGTGAGGTGACCACTAGTTGGTTGTTATGAGGGAATTTTCTTTTTAATTTTCTTTCTTCTAAAAAAATAATTTCAGTTTGTTTCATGTTTATGTGGTGATTTGCTTACTAAGTTTTTGGTTTGAGTCGTGTCCTACTTTCTTTAGTATTCTCCATTGGGTTTAGATCATTCTAGTTCCCATCAACACATTTAGTATTACAGATTTTGTCTATATTGGCGCCCATGCTATCTTCAATAACTCCACTTTTATTGAGAATAAACACAGTTTTCTTGCAAAATTGACATTTCAATCCTATACTTTCTCGGATCTTTCTTGCTCATACAAAGGCTTATTATCACCCTATATAGAATTATTGCAAATTGCATCAGTAACTAAGCGACCATTAATTGGTGAATTTAATTCTGTCACCACTCGAAGTGAAGGGAAATCCTTCTTAACTCCTAACTAGGATAATCTTGACCTGGAAATCCTTCATAACTGGATGAACCTGACATATAATCTTTAAAAAAAATAACTCCTCATTCTCTTATAAAGAATGAGTTTTTCGAGATGGCCATCTGTAATAATACATAGGAGACGTAATTACTAAATTTCCCTATGAAAACAGTCATGTATTCATTAATTAATTGCAGAAAAGACCACTAAGCAATAAATGCAATTTATAACTATGTCACCCCAAGTGTTTTGTATATCCCATTTGTCGGCCCCTGTTTGGCCGATGCCCCTGATTTGGATGTGTTTGAGACGTGCTATTTTGATATGGAAACAAGATATTCTTAAGTGTTTTTGCTTTATAGATTTTAAGGTAACGTAGCTATCGATTAATATTGATTCATATCTTTAAAACTTGTTTATTTCACTTCATAATTCCTCGGTGCATTCACTTCATAATTCCTCAGTGCATGTTTAAAGAAAGCCCACTTATTTTCATTATTTTTGGATGCAAAGCTGGAAAAATCCACCTAGTCTTAGTTTTTTTTTCTAGTCACACATAAAAGATGCCCTTTGTTATCCATTAGAAGTCTTCGCAAGAACTATTTCTTATGCTTTACTTTTCATAGTGAATTATTCTATACTTTAAAGCTATTTTTTATATACCAACTCTTTCCTATTAAGTTGATATGTAATGGGTTGTGAATGGAATTTCCCTTATATGGAGCTGTTGGTTTATAGGCATATATGGCCATATCAGAATGTTTTTGCATAGGAAAAGAGGATGCTGCTGCAAGGTAAACATTCCTATGATATGAGTGGTTTGCAAAAATCAGTAACTAAGGCAAAAAATTTTAAATTAAAAGATGTTTGTATAGGTTTAGCAATTTTGAAATTATTATTATTATTATTATTATTATTGTTTTGAAGATTTTAAATGAGATCCACATATCTTTCTTGATATAGAAATATTCATTAGGGTAGATGGATTTGATTGCAAATTACACCTAGAAACCCCTCTCTGGATTGTGGCACATAGTGGGGTCTTGTTGAAGTTTTAATGAAAATAAGGAAATTACTTACAATGAGTTTGGGGTGTCATCTTGCATGTACGCCAACCCATTTGTCTGCGAGCATGAGTAGGAAATGTTTCCGCACAAGTGTGAAAAAAACCTTTAATTTGGCCCACACCGTTGCTCGAGCTTGAGTTACAAGTAACTTTAGCTTAGTTTGCCTCCTTAATAACATGCTTGAATTGGAGCTCGAGCTCGAGTTTAGCTCATATATTGAGCTTGAACTTGGCTTGTTGGAAAAATTGTGGATTTGAACTTGATTCGTGAGCTTGAGGTCCCTAAATTCATGAAATCCTTTTGATGGAAGCTTGCCGCATCAACAAGAGAATTGTAGAAGTTGCGATGGAAGAAAGATCAATGAGTGTTTGTTGGCATCTACGAAAAAGTGAGGAAGTTGGAATGCGAACTTGCTAGCGCAATCATTAACTATGGTGAGGAAGTCACGACGGGAGCTCGCTTGAGAAGGTAATGACGAGGATGTCACAATGAGATCTCATTGAAGAAGGCATTGACAAGACTAGTGGTGTTTGAAGAAGAAGAGTTTACGAGGCTTTCATAATTAATTTAATTCTTCACTATGTCTTAAGTCGAACGAGAGATAAATGAAAATTAGGATTATGCAAGAATTTAGTTGAGCCTGTTTGTGAACTGATAAACCAAGCCTCATTAAGTTCCAACTTGAGATCACATGATGTATGCACAGTAATTTGAGATCGAGCTTGAACTCATGGCTTGACAAGTTCAACTCATGAGCTTGTTAACAAATCAAGCTGGAGCAGACTTGAGAGTCGGCTTGGCTCACAATCACCCCTATTTTGGGTGATAATCTTTTAGGTTCAACGTGTATATCAATTGCTATTAATTTTGAATGGGGCATCTAGCATCTATGGTCATTTATTATAAGTCTAGGCATTCCATAACCATTGTTTATTTACTATTATTTAATATGGTTGAGTAGTAGACATAAGTGATAGGGTTCTAGGCTTAACACATGGTGAAACTTGCTTCATTTCATATGTAAATTTGTGAGCATATCTTGTTAAAAATGATCAAATTATAGTCTATAGTAATTAGGGCTAACAAAAAAAGTAATAAACTTCATTCGTATTGCACATCTAAAAACAAAAGATGACTTAATCAACGCAGCCTTTGTTTTTGTCAATATAGCCTTTATGTATATTCAACCATATGTTTTCTAAATTATTTTCTTATCTTATGATATCTAATAATTAACATAGTGTGCGTTTACAAGAATATCTTTGCTAAAAGTACTCTTGATGTGAAACAAATATGCATTGCAAGGAAATAATAAAATTGTTGTAAGCTCGCTACTTTAAGATTAATGAATCACAGGAAATAATTTTTAAGAATTATCCGTTGAGGTTTTGCTCTGGCATGCAGTTACACTTTTAGGAGAACATATCAATTTAAAACAAAATCAGAAAATACAATAAAGCTAGATGTACTGTAATAATAATCCACATGTTAATATCAAGAGCTTTCATCTCGAGTTTCCTTTTTCTGACACACGCTCTATGAGGGCTTTAGCGGAGAGAGATCTTTAGCAAGCCAAACGATGCCACTAAGAGGGTTACGACTCCGATGGTTTTGATCCACGGGAGAGTAGTCGGAGGAGGCACATGTGGACGTCCGACCAGTTGTCACTACCCGGATGGTCGTTGTTCGTCAATTTTCTCGGCGAGATGGAATAGTATGCAATCTACATAGTATTCGACAAAATCTTCAAACTCTCAGTTGGGTTCAAAGATGGGCAAATGAAGGATGTCGATTTGCCCTTGAGAATTGTACGCAAATTCGTGGTCGACTTCAGGATCGGCCATCCATGAACATGAGAGTCTTCTTTGTTGTGAACCTTGGAGGAGCCGGCGGTTAGTAAAGGGAGAAGGGAGGGGAGGAGCCGGCGGTGGGGTTTCTCGGGTAAAAGGGGGGAAAGGGAAGGGGGCGGCTAGGGTTTAAGACTAGGGAGGCGGGGAAGAGATTTTAGAAAATCTGAAATTTATTTCAGAATTTTCTAAGAGAGGAAAGGGGTGATTTAACTCCCAAACTATTCCCAAAATAGTTCGAGGGGGCCGGCGGTTTAGGAGGGTTTAGGGAGCATTTAATTTGAATTAGGGAGTTGATTGAGGAGGGAAAAAAGGAAGGTAAGGGGTGCCGACCATGCGGGGAGGGAAATAGATGTCTATGTTCAATGTATGTGGGCCCAAATGAGTTAATTAAAGATTGGAATCAAATCTGAATTATTTGAGATTTGATTTAATTAGGGAAGCTTCCTAATTGGGTTTTAACAATAGGAAAATATTTAGAATTCAAATATTTAATTGAATTCAAATAAGGATACTTTCCTAAATAGCAATGTGTTATTTCAGGAAGGTAATTAAATTAATTTGGATTTTTGAAATTCAAACTTTGTGGGCAAGGTAGGCCCGCGGCTAAGGGGGGAACTAGGGAGGGGAATTGGCGGTTGGAGGGTGGAGGCCAGCGGCTGGACTGGTTGGGTGGGATGTTTGGTGGCTTGGGGTGGAGAAGGGGCTCGGCTATGGGAAGAACGGAGGGGATGGTTGGGAAGAGTAGGCCAACGTTGGGGAAGGGGATAGCCGGCGGCTTGGCTCCAAGGGGAGGGGATGACCCGTGGCTTGAAGTAAGGGAAAAGTCGGACCACGAGCCGGAGCACCTCCGCACTGGTGGGTATTGATTTGCACATGCTTTGGGACTTCGCCACTCAATAACTCACAAGCTCAAGAGAAGAAAATCAGAAATTTTATTAAGCAGTCATTAGAAACCAATACAAAGATTAGGGCTGCTATATATAGGCCTCAACAATGAAGAAAACTCAAAAACAAATATGCCCTCTGGGCTACAACTCACTAAACTCCCTTATAGAGGTACAAAGGTCAACTAAAACAAATAATGAAAATAAAACTAATACATTATTATAAAATAACTCATAAATAGGTGCTCCTGATCATGGCCGTCGATCTGCGATGTTTCCTGTGATAAAAGTGTCGGAATCTTCTACTAATGTCCTCAGAAGCTCTCTCATGAAATATGCAAAATTGTTGATGTTAATATCATGAACATTGATAGATTAATTGAAGTATGCTTGCTTCTGAAATACAAGGCATAAAAATACATTATCCGAACATGTTGAAAGAACGACTAATGGATAATGTCGAAAGAATAATGTTTGACTAACGCGATGTTGCACAAAGATTACCAAACATTATCTGATCACAAAAGGATTGCGTTGTTATGCATGAAATCTCAAATTTTTCCAAGAGGAAACCCTCGCAGAAGGCGGTCTAAAACAACAGTCTTTGAGAGCGATGTTATGTAAGGTTGTCCGAATGACGTCCTTTCACGAAACAGTCTTCATCATTGCATTCAAAACATTGAAAATGCTTGAAATTGGCAATAATATTGCCCGGGCTGTTGTGCGAGCGAAAGGGGTGAAATTTACCCGTGTATGAGGTGGCAACACAAATTGCACTTGAGGAATCGATTGATACATCTTTAATCTTTCTTTATATTATTTTAATTAAATTTAGTTTAAACAAAAGGAGGAGTTATATATACATATTATTATATATTTTTAAATAAAATTTTTTATCTAATCTAATCCTATCCTTATCCCTTTCAACTAGTTGCCCTATTGTTGCCTAAATCTAATCGAATCTATGCCATGTTGGCTGATCTCTCATTTCTCATTTCCTCCTACACGCAATCCTCACTACTAATTCACATACAACTTCTGCTCCTCTCATTCTGAACACTCGCGTGCGCAAACCAACTCCCATAGTCAAACCTCCCAACGACCTAGCCTTCTCCCCTAATCGAGCCCAGCTTCATGCACGCACCACTCCTCTCCTCTCACCTGAGCACCTCACATCTATTGCCACCGCACAAATTGAACTCTCCCTCTCAATTTCTCTCACGCCGAGCTCTCCCCTCAACTTGCTTCACCTCCAATTGCTCACACTCGCCTGCCATCACATAATTGGCAACTCCTCCACATCAACCAACATCCCATCACCTTCTCTTATTTGTAGTCCCATACACTTCCGTAGCCCTCCCAAATCCCCATTCCCAGCTTACAAACCTACTTGCCCCTTCCTCGTGCTTCCTACCCTTCTCTTTTTTTTTAGGGGGGGCAATTGCCCCCCCTAAGCAAGAGGTGGTTCCGCCAGTGCCTTTACCTACTCTCACATGAAGCACTCCAATCACTACATCCCTTTGTGACTAAAACCCTCTATCCTGACCTCAAGACTCCAATATTTGTCTCCTCACTTCACAACTCCTAAGCATCTTCAATCACCAATCAAGCTATTGAACAACCATCATCTCCTTTGCTTGACCCTGCCAACCAAGCTCTCACTCTCTTCCGTGTCATCATGCTCGACTGACTCAAACTCATATCTCTCTTCTCTCTCAAAACAAATATAAATTTTCTCACCCGGGGGCATACACTTTTTTCCATCTCTATTATTATTATTATTATTATTATTATTATTATTATTATTATTATTATTATAAAAAGAGAATGAAAAAACAAAAGAGAAAATATTTAATTTGAAAAATTTGTGTTTTGACCCTTACAAATTCCTTGCCTTGATGTTGTTGTCACCTCCTTGCACAAGGTATAACTTCAAAACCCCTATAAATAAGTACTTGTTTGAGTAATTTTGCGCAAGGTATAACTTCAAAACCCCTATAAATAAGTACTTGTTTGAGTAATTCCAGCGCGGCAGAGAAATTTGTAAAATTAAGTACCCGTTTGTGTAGTTTTAGTGCGGTGGAGAAATTTCTGAATCTAAGTACCCGTTTGCGTAGTTCCAGTGCGACAATGAAACTTGCAAACTTAAGTATCTGTGCATGTCTTTTGACATGGCATGGAAATCCATTTTTCACTATTATAGGTGTTGAAGGCCTATCCACGCTTATTTAAGCGCGATGGGTAGAAGACCCTTGGTCGTAGTGTCACTCGTCATTGATCATGCTCGTCTTTTTGAGCGTGTTAGACATGCCTAGTCCCCATAAGATTTTCCTTTCATGTTGGAGACATCGGAAGACTACCAACATTTGTTCTAAATTTCACTAAAAAATGAACTACAAAAATTACCTACACGACTAAAATGCTATTAGGCTAAAATCTAAATTCACGCTAGGGATAACATACGAACATCAAAATGTGATACTCGTTGCTTCAAGCAATCAACCACAAGCAGGGGACTTTTTCTGGATACAAAAACTCGCCTACGGTCAAAAATTTTAGACTCTCAATGAACGCATTGGCTCACATATTGGAAAAAACAAGGTACTTGTAACAAGCGTGATAGCTCGCTTATGGGCACAAGAACAAGGAATCTGTAAAAAACATTACTCTCTTATAGGCGAGAACAGGGGACTGTAATGAGCATATCAATTCGCCTACAAGCAAAGAACATGAGACATGCTATGCAAACATTAGCTCACATACTGACAAGGATATAAGACTTGTAGTGAACAAGATAGCTCACCTGCGAGCTAGAATAAAGCCCCATGACTCCAGTTGAATGCACATACCCAACAAGCTGTATTAAATGAGAATTTGGTTTAGGAAAAACTGGACCAAAAAACATCTCCTATTTGCAATAAAACTAAACATAATTTACATTTGTGCCACCAAATCATCAACATGTGTACAAGGAAACATTAAGTGTTGCTTTTAACATTTATAAATGTGAGTGTATTTATTCCTACGACAAATACTCGCGCAAACACTCAATTATGAATATTTTAAAAGTCCCCTTCTGCGTTAAAATGCAAATTTCTAAACTTAAGTATGCCGCCTCAAGAAGCGCACTGTCGACTCAAGAAGAGTATGATAGCTTTGAGAATATCGCTTCCTTCCTGAGAAGCGTGCCACGAGTGCTACCTTCTTGATAAGCATGCCACGCCATCAAGAAACCCATCAAGGCACTAGAAAAGTGTGGGCCTGTCTCGAAAAACATGCAAGCAAATTAAAAGCGTGCAAACACGCAATGCAAATGCACCACATAAGCTCATTAAAAAGCATGCAAATAAATTGAAAACAAGTGTATGCAACGTGCAAGTGCATCATGCACATGTGTTAAATGGCATGTAAATGCATTATGCAAGTATTTCATATATTGTGCAAATGTATATGCAAGTACATCAACCATCGTGCAAAATGCACTATGCAAGAATAACAAGAAAATCACAATTGCATTATACACACGCACTAAGTAGCATGCAAATGCATTATGCAAATATGTTGAAAAGTGTTCACGTAACTTTCAAATTCTTCACATGTTTTTCGACAAACCAAGTTAACTCTTAAACATAGATGTCTGAGAATGTTGCATAGGGTTTAAAGTGCGCTAATTTAGAATCATTTTTTCAAACTGATCATATGTATGTGTTCCTACTGCTACATCGAATACATAAACTATAGTCTGAGAATGCTGGCAGATTAAATTTCAAGTTCAATCATCCTTCTTTGAAGGACTGGAGTTGACACGACTTTGATTAACAAGCGAAGACAAGATCGTTAAATCAAATGAGATATTTAATTTCAAAATTTACATTAGACCTTCAAAGCCTTTCTAAATGAATTTTATCATAAAAAGGTTCAGGTAGCCAAAATATGAGTTATTTAGAACATCAATCATGGCCGTGATGAAACTTAATATCCACCGGAGGGGACTATCTCTAAATGTCTTCAATTTTTGATAAAATAAAAATATTTTATAGTGACTTTAATGTCCCCCAAATGATGGTCGCATTGATAGTAAATCTCAAGATGTGATTTGGTGGTTTAGCCCAACAACTCCATAAAACCAGTGATTTGGCGAAATGACTCCATATGGTAAATGATTATTACTAAGGTTTGACGAGATGGTTTGGTCCAACAGTTCCACCATATTGCGGTTATTGTTATAGCACATATGTTCTCGAATGGCTAATACCCCTGAGTAATAAATTTTTGGGTAGACTTGCTAAGGGCACCAAGCTCTCTATTAGTTAAGGTGAACTTCAATTTGTCCTTACACAAATACTCAAGGTCTATAAGGTACCTTTGTACGAAGAAATCATGGTTGTCGATAAGGTACACTCTATCAGGTTTGGTTGACTATCTTCTCTGACTATGTAGACTAAGGACCGTGAGAACGTTAGATGACAAAGCCATGAGATCTTGATCGAATTTGTAATCATTCCCTTAAGGTTCGCTTTAGGTGAAAAGGTGATAAATTTTCATTCTAAATATAAATATCTAAATTTACTGCTAATATACGTCGAGTATAAGTACTTGCTTAAGACTAGATTTAATTGAAAGTGCTATTTCATTACCATGAGGGGTAATTAACCATAATGACTTGTGCCTATGGGAAATCAGACCTCAGATCATAAGGTCCTCGCATGATAAAAACGAAATCTCTGTGTAGTGTTTTATCTCTATCAAATTTGCCTTTCAAAAGCTACCACTAGATTTTAATTCATTAAAAATCTCCCTAAATTAGAACGAAAAGGTCGAAGCTCCAAAAGCCAAAAAATTTGGGATCCCCAAAATTTTTTTACCAATTACAATGGGAGGTGCTATGAATTTAAATGTAAGCCCTTCTTTCATCCTATATTGAAGCTTGTGTTGATAGAAATGATAATTGCTATCAAAAGATGGCTTCTATTCAAAACTCCATCCATGAGCATTATTTGAGTGTGTAACTCCAGCCCCAAGTAGGAAGATTATTTGTCACTACTACGTAATCTAGTTGTGAGGGCATGATGACTAAGAACTTTTGATGTTAGAGTAGCTAATTATTAAAGAAAGTAGTTGGAAGTTTTAACAACAACAACAACAATATCAAACATTTATCCCACTACGCGGGGTCGGCTACATGAATTGTTTTCTCCATTTTGTCCTATTAAAAGTCAAATTCTCGTTTAAAACTAATAAAGAAAGGTCATTTCTAATATTTTCTAACCAAGTCTTTTTAGGTCTGCCTCTACGTTTCTTAACATAAGTCAAATCTAATACCTCTACTTTTCTAGCCGGGTCATCGGAAGGTCGCCGTTTTATGTGACCAAACCATCTTAAGGCGACTCTCTCTAATCTTATCTTCTACTGGAGCTACTCCAACCTTTTTACGTATATGCTCATTTCGTATCCTATCTCTAAGGGTAAAGTCACTCATCCACCTGAGCATCCTCATCTCTGTCACACTTAACTTAGTATTATGCTTCTCTTTTAATGGCTAACATTCGACACCATAAAGCATTGCAGGCCTCACCACCATCTTATATAAATTTACCTTGAGTTTGAAGGGTACTTTTCTATCACACAACAAGCCCGATGCATTCCTCCACTTCAACCATCCAACTTGAATTCTACTGATAATATCCCCATCTATATCACCATCACTTTGAACATTAAATCTAAGATATCTAAAACATGTACTCTTATTAATGACTTGATCGCCTAAAGTCACAATCCCCTCACTAGGTCTATTACTACTAAAATTACACTCAATATATTCCGTTTTAGATATACTCAAGCGAAAACCTTTAGACTCTAAGGTTGACCTCCATAATTCAAGTTTACCTTCATTTCCCTCTCTAGTTTTATCAACAAGAAAAATATCATCAGCGAAAAGCATACACCAAGGTACATCCTCTTGCAAATGTCTAGTGAGAACATCCATGACTAAAGCAAAAGACGCAACGCTGATAAAAACATAAATCTTTATTTTTATTTAGGGTGCTAAGGTCACTACAGTCAATCTTATTTTCACAATCTTCATTAAAAAGTTTAGTAAAATATTTCATCCACCTTTGTTGAATATCATCTTCTAAGAAAAATATTTTTTGATTTTCATCCTTAATACACTTCACTTGAACTAAATCCTTACTACTATCTCTTTGTTTGGCTAACTTATACATATATCTTTCTCCCTCCTTAGTATCTAATATATTATATAAATCACTAAAAGCTAAGGTCTTTGCATCATATATTACTTTTTTAGATTCCTTATGAGTCTCTTTATATTTTTACCAATTATCAGAATTTTTAAAATTAAACTAATTTTTATAATAAATTTTCTTATTTTTAATCTTTTTTTGCACATTTGGATTCCACCACCAACTATTTTTACTATTAGGAGCTTTTCCCTTTAATACTCCAAACACATCTTTTGCAATATTCTTAATATCACTAGCCACTTTTTCCCACATAACATTAGCATCCTCATATACAGATAAAATCTTAAGATCTAAAATCTTACTCTCAAAAATATTTTGTTAATATTCTTTAAATGCCCCCGTCTAATCCTAAAATATCTTTTTACTTTATTTTTTATTTTTTGTCCCTTTATCTTAAAGTCGAAAACTAATAATCGACGTTGGATACATAAATTTTCACTCAGAATAACTTTACAATCTTTGCAATCTAAACGTTCTAATTTTTTTATAAGAAAATAGTCAATCTGAGTAGTACTATATCCATTTTTTTAAATAATGAGATGCCCATTCCTTTTCTTAAATAAGGTATTAGCAATTAAAAATTAATAAGCTAAATAAAAATCTAATATGATCTTGCCACCTTTATTTATCGTTTCAAACCCATAGCCAGCATGAATGCTTTTAAAATCATCTACCTCTCTACCAACATGTGCATTTAAATCTCCTACAACAAAAACTTTTTCTTCAAGTGGTATCTTTTGTATAAATTCTCCTAAAAAAATTTAATTTAGAACTCATGTTCAAATATACTTGAGGAGCATAAGCACTTATAATATTAACAATCTTATCATCAATCTTTAAAGCTATAATTTCTATCTCCCCCTATTAATTTTTATAACATTATCCTTCAAACTCTTATATATAATAACACCTACACCATTTCTAATACGACTCCTACCCGAATACCAAAGTTTAAATCATAAATTATCAATTTCCTTAGCCTTCTCTCCAATCCATTTAGTTTCATGAATGCACAAAATATTTAACTTCCTATGAATTATAATATCTATTAATTCTATTAATTTTCCTATAAGGGAACCTATATTCCAAGTTCCAGTCCTAATTTTAGTTCATGTTTTTTAGTTTCATGGACTAGCTTCTTTGCCCACATCCGTCCTTGATGTGGGAACCCTTGCCTATTTAACACTGCATCCGGACGCCGGTGCAGCGACCCTTGCACACTTGTCACTGTATTCAGACCATAAAAAAAAACACATTTAAATGTAACTTTTATGACATGTACAATATGGTTTAGTGGATGTGCCAAATGCCATACTACGAAATCATGTACTATATAACAACATCAAGCCTTTATCACACTACGTGGGGTTGGGTAAGTGAATCAAACAAGTTATGTACTTCCAACATTACTATATATATATATGCACCAAGGAAGATTTAAAAAAACACATTTTTTAAGTACGAGAAATGTAAACAAATGGATTTATGGTATGTGAAAATTTAAAATGCCTCATGCAGGGTATTGACTTGTTGAGAGGTGATTATAGAGGTGGTATTGAGGATTAAAACTAAAATGCAGTGAAAGGCTTTAGTGGAAGTTTTTAAAATAGGGAAGTTGGAAGGCAATATTGGCATTCGTGGCTTCTTTGAAGCACCAATGCCTTATTTAGGATACACTCTTCCAATACATCTCGGCACACTTTTGATGTGTTGAAAATCTTGTCTATTTTTTGTTTTTGCAAATAGAATTGGACATGATTAGGATACGCCTAGATACGCCTAGATATGCCCAGATCATATATAACATGTGCAATAAACTAATTTACTCTATAGATTAAAGAAAGAATATTGAGGAAATTGATGCCAATGAGATAATATTACCTGTTCGTTTATTTCTGGTAGACATTTCTCTATTGTATACAGGCTCATTGATGAGGACATCGAAGATCAACGGCTACGATCGTGTCTATTTATTTTCATGTATTTTATTTGTTGTTTGTACTTTTCCATTTCTACCCTCACTTGAGGGCATATTTATCTTATCGTTCAATTCCGCATAAGATCTTACTTATTATTGCCTCTAAATCTAAGCGTGCAAACTTCATTAAGCAAATCATTTTCGCATGAGATTGTTTCATATCACTCATCTTGCATGGGATAAGGCCTAACACGGCTCACATATTTTGAAATTCGAAGGTTTATGTATAATCTGTAAACAACAATAGCTTATGCATGTATATTTGTCAAAACATGAAGAGGGACATTCTTTTTTTCCTTTTTAGTTGTCCTTTTTGTGGTCAACAAATGGAATAGAGTGACTATATTTTGATTAAGACTACAGTCACTAGAAACACTTTGGTATCTAGCAAACTCGCATAAAGGAATGTTTGTGACCTCGTTTAAGGATATGGTTAAAGTCTTTATTCTTACAGTTAACATATACTTTTTTAATGTAAAACAAAGTCATAAAACGATTATAAATAAGCTGAAAACTCACACAAGAAACAAAAAAGAAGAAACTGGTAAAACACTTTTGAAAATATACTGTTGTATCTGATAATTCTGAGTTCTACATGTCTTGAAAAAATTTTCAATATTTCTATGTTCCTCAACCCATGCTATGCAATGCTTCTGAACATTTTTACAGGCATGGTTAAATAGGGACGTATTGTGCAATCAGAGGGTCAGTAACATACTTATAAAAGTATGTGCCTTAATTTAACAAAGAAAATATGATGGGTATTTCCTCCCAAATTAAATGAATAAGTACATTAGAGGGGGTAAGCTTCTTTGAGAACAATTGATCTAAATTGTGGGTATTAGCAAGTAAAAGATGGATGGCAAATCTTACTGGTAATTTACTTTAGTTCAACAAGGGAAACTATGGCCATTCATGCTTCTTTTAAACTTTGCATATTGGCCAAAAGCCACTTACAAAAAATGGGTGAAATGTACAAAATTCATTCACTTGTTTTATATATGCTTGCAAAATAGTAATCGTTAAACTCATGGTTCATTAACTTGTGGGAATATTGATGGTGTGATACCGGAATTACCTGCAGAAGACACAATAAAAACAGAGGATACGAGCAAGGAAGAGGAAGAATCAGAGGATTAGCGTTTAGAAAGAAGAAGACGAAGAAGAACGAAGTAGAGGGTCAATACTTTGGGAATTCTGTATTCAATTCTATCCTTTCTACAGTTCTCCTTCTCCTATCTATACTAGTAATAACTTTGCTAAAAAGAAAATAAAACCATACTAAGCATAAACTGCTAAAAACAGAAAAAGGTAATAGGCGGTAATGGAGCCTGTAGGTTCGTTAGGGAAAACACATGTGGTAGTCTGCTGAACTAGGATAGACTACATCAGGTCTGCCCCCTTCGAGAGATTCCTCACCTGAGGAAGAAACTTGAGCAATACCGGCATCTGCTGACTTGTAGGCGACAATGTCAGCAACATTGAACGTGGCTGGTGTCAAAAATCCAGGTGGTAGATCGATGATGTAGGCGTTGTTGTTGATACGCCGAATGATCGGTACTGGGCCGATTCGTCGAGGGCTCAGTTTGGAGTACGTTCCGGGCTGGAAACATTCTTTGCGCGGACGAACCATTACGAGCTCTCCAGGTTCGAAAATTTGCTCCCTTCTGTGAGCATCGGCGTGTTGTTTGTACTGTGTATTTGAGGCAGACAGTTTGTCTTTGACATCAGTTAGCATTTTAGTGAGCTGTTCAGTAGTTTCCTCCGCAGCTTTACTCCTGCAATTTGGTAAAACATCAATATCTACGACATGATTAGGCATTTTAGTGTATGCAATGCTGACTGGACACCTGCCGGTTGACCGATTGGCCATAGAATTGTATGCAAATTCGGCCTGTCCCAAATAATCGTCCCACTGCTTGGGGTGTTCGTGAGCAATACAGCGCAGCATGTTGCCTAGAGAGCGATTGACGACCTCTGTTTGTCCGTCTTTTTGGGGGTGATATGCCGAGCTGAGCTTGATTTCGGTGTGCAATCGCTTCCAAAGCTCACGCCAGAAATGGCTAACGAACCTTACATCCCGATCAGACGTGATGCTGCGGGGTAAGCCGTGTAAACGGACTACTTCCTTAAAGAACAAAATGGCGACATTTAAGGCATCAAAGGTCTTCTTGCAGGCAAGAAAATGTGCCATTTTTGAAAATCTGTCAACAACCACCATTATGGAATCTGCTCCTCGTTTTGTCTTCGGTAACCCAAGCACAAAGTCCATGCTCAAGTCTTCCCAAATGGAATTGGTTATAGGTAACGGTGTGTACAAGCCGGTATTTTGAGCATTACCTTTATAGAGTTGACACACAAGACATCGCTCCACGAATTTGATAACATCACGTCGTAGATGGGGCCAAAAGAAACGGCTTTGCAGTTGTTCTAAAGTCTTGTTTCGGCCAGCGTGAGCAGCAAGTCCACCTGCATGCATTTCCTTGATTAAGTGCTCTCGCCATGATGACTGTGGTATACACAGTAGGTTTCCCTTGAATAAGTAATCATGCCTTATAGAGAAGTCATGAAAAGTAGCAGCTGTGGTTGAGGAGAGTGTATTCCAAGCCTCTGCGAAGTTCCTATCTGATGAATAGAGCTCTTTAAGGCAGCACAAACCTTGCAGATCGGTCTGGAGCTTGGCAATTAAGGCGGAGCGTCTACTGAGGGCGTCAACAACTCTATTTTGTTTACCAGACTTGTGCTTCAAGACGAAACTAAAACGTTGTAAAAATGTCACCCATCTTGCATGCATTCTGTTAATAGTCTTTTGACTATTAATGAATTGTAGTGCATGGTTGTCACTACTCAGCACAAAATCTTGGTGTATAAGATAGTGTTCCCATTGCTTTAAAGCTCGCACAACGGCATACAATTCTTGCTCGTAGGCGGACCAATTTTGTCGTGTGGAGCTCAATTTTTCACTGAAAAACTCGAGTGGTCTATCTTCCTGCGACAGGACCGCCCCGATGCCAATTGCTGACGCGTCAGTATCCACACTGAATGGCTTGTTGAAGTCAGGAACTGCCAGAACGGGGGCGGATGTTAATGCCGCCTTGACATTGTCGAAGCTAGTTTGCTGGTCTGGCTTCCATTGCAGCACCTTGTGTTTGAGACAATCGGTGAGGGGTGCGATTAAGATACTGAATCCGCGTACGAAGCGTCGATAAAAATTTGCTAAGCCAATGAAACTACGAACATCAGAGATGGTTTGGGGAATTGGCCAATCCTTATTGCTGCTACCTTCTGCGGATCCATATGCACGCCGGCGCCAGATACTATAAACCCAAGGAAATGTACTGAATCTGTGGCAATTTCACATTTTGGAAAATTCAAGTAAAATTTATTAGCTCTCAGAATATCAAAAATAGATATGAGATGGGTGATGTGATCTTCTGGTGAGGAGCTATAAACAAGGATGTCGTCGAAATAGACGACACAACACTTTCCGAGCACTGGCTTCAAGATTTCATTCATAAGCCTCATGAAGGTAGCAGGGGCATTGCACAAGCCGAATGGCATAACACGCCATTCGTATAGTCCGTCACGAGTTTTAAAAGCTGTCTTCCACTCGTCTCCAGGCCGGATGCGAATTTGGTGGTATCCGCTTCTCAGATCAAGCTTAGAAAAATTGGTGGCACCGGCTAGTTTGTCCAACATATCCTCCAGGCGGGGCACTGGAAATCGATACTTTACCGTAATTTTATTGATGGCCCTGCTATCCACGCACATTCGCCAACTCCTGTCCTTCTTTGGTACCAGCAATGCAGGGACGGCGCAAGGACTCAAACTTGGCTGTATCAAATTTTTCTGTAGCAGCTCATCCACTATGCCTTGTAATACTTCATGTTCCTGTGGGCTCAATCTATAGTGCGGTAAATTGGGAAGGGTGGCTCCCGGATGTAGTTCAATTTGGTGCTGCAGATTGCGTAGAGGCGGCAAGGAGTCCGGTAGCTCATCTGGCCAGAGATCGGTATACCGCTGCATCAGTGCTTGCACTTCCACGGGAAGTTGTTGCATGTTGTCTCTAGAGCAGGAGGCAGTCACTATCAAAGCAAGCATATCAGATTCCTCTTTCCAGGAAGTAAGAATACTTGGTCCAGACAGCATAAGCATAGCAGCATTCTCATGAGAGGATTGGGGAAGATCTTTGGGTGCCTGCGGTAGCAGCCGAATGTTACGGTTCTTCCACTCGAATGAATAAGTATTCAAGCGTCCGTCATATACAGCCCCTGCGTCATACTGTCAGGGACGCCCCAAGATAATGTGGCACACGTCCATTTCTAGGACATCACATAGTACCTCACACATGTAGTTCTTCCCAATGGTGAAAGTTACTCGGCACATTTCAGACACAAGAATTTCAACGCCCTTCTTCACCCAACTGATTTTATTAGGTTGGGGATTCTTGGTTGTTTTTAGTTGGAGCTTTTGTACGACTGACCGAGCAATTATGTCTCGGTACACCCGTTGTCGATCAGCATATTGCATACTTTTCCATTAATAGTACAGCGGGTTTTGAAGATGGAATGGCGTTGTGTATTGTTGGCTTGCCGCTGAGCCAACAACAGTTTCTCTAGTATACAAATTAGTTGTTGTTCCCCATCATCAGCCTCGAGCTCTTCGAAATCTTGCTCGTTCAACGCCTCTCCGACGTGATGTTCACCTTCTTGCTCTGCATCAACTAAGTGTAGTTGTTGACGATTCGGACAATCATTTGACTTATGACCGGGCTGAAAACAGCGATAACATTTGAAGGTTGTGGGTTTTGCATAAGGGTTATTGTCTCTGTTTGGTACTCTCGGTCGAGGTGTGGCTATGGCTTTCGGTTCAGCGCCGAGGATGCCTGCTCCTCCAACCTGTGGTGTCATAAGTTTATTGCTACTTCCCATAGCTGGTTTGGCAACATCTCCCGTGGATTCAGGAGTATATCGGTTAATAGTACGGCTCCTCGGTTGTCGACTGAGTTGCAACTCGACCTTGAGGGCATAGTTTATGGCCTGTGACAATGTCCAAACAGAATTTAGCTCCAATTTGTCCTGAATAACCTCCTTCAGTCCGCCAATGTATCGTGCTATGAGTTGATTCTCCGATTCATTTAGGTTGTTCCGAGCACTCAACCTATAAAATTCTTCGGTGTATTCATTCACCGTTCTTCCTCGTGAACAATGTTGGTATTGTAGGTATAACATTTGCTCAAAATCAACTGGAAGAAAATGGCCACGGAGCAAACGTTTCATCCGGTACCAACTTGTGATGCCGCTCTTCCCTTCGCGTCGCCTAGATTGCAATAGCTGCATCCACCAAGCTCCAGCTCCCCCTTTAAGGCGACAAGCGACATATTTTACTTGTTTCTCCAGAGTTATTTCCATATAATCAAAGAATGCTTCGACAGCTCGCTCCCAGTCCAAATAATCCTCTATATTCAAACGTCCCTCGAAGAAGGGAATATCAAGTTTTATGCGAAATTCACCTTGCTGTCGATGTGGAATTGGATGTCGCCGTGGGGTTTCGTAGAAATTTTGCCATTCATCATCTTCTGAATCAGATGCTCCCACATGCTGAAGTTTAGTTTCATGCTCTGAATCAGATCTGATTGGATCTGTCGTAATAGGTCGCCGGTGGTTTATTTGCCGATGGACTGGAACTGGTGTCGGCGTCACAGTTCGAACTCCCGTTGGTAACACCCGATGAGTTTTCAGTGAGCGAATCTCCGTCCGCATTTCCGTTGAAAACCGAGTGAACTCATTGGTGAGTACTTCAAGTTGTCGCGCTATGCTCGTCTGAGCATTCCACAGGGCGTCTAAGCTCTGATCGTCCTCTACCGCAGAACGCTTACTTCCTTCCGCCATTACTGCTCCGAGCCGAGCTCTGATACCAATATGGTGTGATACCGGAATTACCTGCAGAAGACACAAGAAAAACAGAGGATACGAGCAAGGAAGAGGAAGAATAAGAGGATTAGCGTTTAGAAAGAAGAAGAAGAAGAAGAAGAATAAGGGGAAGACGAAGAAGAACGAAGTAGATGGTCAATACTTTGGGAATTCTGTATTCAATTATATCCTTTCTACAGTTCTCCTTCTCCTATCTATACTGGTAATAACTTTGCTAAAAAGAAAATAAAACCATACTAAGCATAAACTGCTAAAAACAGAAAAAGGTAATAGGCGGTAGTGGAGCCTGTAGGTTCGTTAGGGAAAACGCATGTGGTAGTCTGCTGGACTAGGATAGACCACATCAATTGAATTCTCTAACATCATCTAAATCTTGATGGGACAACTGTTATCCTTTTATTTTTAGGTAGTTTTTGTTTGTATATGTTTTGTTTCCCTCCATTTTACACGTTCTTCTCTTTCTGAGCATGGAATGTTATCTTTCAAATTCATTATCTTGGTCCTTCTAACCAATTTATTTTTTGAGAGGTAATATATTTTTTAAGTGCCATGACTTCCTCTCACATCATTTATTTATTAACCTTTGCATTTTTCTTTTAATCAGCTTCGTTGTGGTAGTGCACTTCCATTTAATATGTTGTTCTCTTAGAGCAATTTATTTTTCTAAATTTTTGCTATTACATCGCTAAATATTACAGACTTGAGTTTTTTTTCTATTTTATTATTCTGGTTCTGTTCCTATATATAGGGCAAGCAGAAGCGTAATAATCGAAAGAACAAGGAAAAACAGAGGGATTTCAAGTCAGATTTAGTATTTAATGACAAAACCCAAGAAGAAAAGTATCTGGATGAGATCGCTTCCAGGGAGTTGTCTCTCGAACATTTGAGTGTGATGAATGAGAGAATGGACACACCAGAAGATGCTTCTGATATTTCCTATAATGGTGGTGATGTTGCCGTGCCTCTTTATCCTGATTTGGAGGATCGGGATAGCAATCCTAGGAATTGGGAGACGGATGCATTGGAACTTCATCCTTCCATAGAAACCAGCGCAAGTGAAATGTCGAAGAGTTGTGTGAGGGATCTTTCATAGCCTAATCTTATTGTTAGTATTGGAATTTATTGTTGGAACAATCTACGTATGCAATGTTGGATTAAGATGGCTATCTTTTGAACTTAACTTCTATGCATGAAAATTAACCTAAGCTAAGTACCACTTAATATTTATCTTATCGTTCAATTCCGCATAAGATCTTACTTATTATTGCCTCTAAATCTAAGCGTGCAAACTTCATTAAGCAAATCATTTTCGCATGAGATTGTTTCATATCACTCATCTTGCATGGGATAAGGCCTAACACGGCTCACATATTTTGAAATTCGAAGGTTTATGTATAATCTGTAAACAACAATAGCTTATGCATGTATATTTGTCAAAACATGAAGAGGGACATTCTTTTTTCCTTTTTAGTTGTCCTTTTTGTGGTCAACAAATGGAATAGAGTGACTATATTTTGATTAAGACTACAGTCACTAGAAACACTTTGGTATCTAGCAAACTCGCATAAAGGAATGTTTGTGACCTCGTTTAAGGATATGGTTAAAGTCTTTATTCTTACAGTTAACATATACTTTTTTAATGTAAAACAAAGTCATAAAACGATTATAAATAAGCTGAAAACTCACACAAAAAACAAAAAAGAAGAAACTGGTAAAACACTAGTGAAAATATAATGTTGTATCTGATAATTCTGAGTTCTACATGTCTTGAAAAAAATTTCAATATTTCTATGTTCCTCAACCCATGCTATGCAATGCTTCTGAACATTTTTACAGGCATGGTTAATAGGGACGTATTGTGAAATCAGAGGGTCAGTAACATACTTATAAAAGTATGTGCCTTAATTTAACAAAGAAAATATGATGGGTATTTCCTCCCAAATTAAATTAATTAGTACATTAGAGGGGGTAAGCTTCTTTGCAATTGATCTAAATTGTGGGTATTAGCAAGTAAAAGATGGATGGCAAATCTGACTGGTATTTTACTTTAGTTCAACGAGGGCAACTATGGCCATTCATGCTTCTTTTAAACTTTGCATATTGGCCAAAAGCTACTTACAAAAAATGTGTGAAATGTACAAAATTCATTCATTTGTTTTATATATGCTTGCAAAATAGTAATCGTTAAACTCATGGCTCATTAACTTGTGGGAATATTGAATTCTCTAACATCATCGAAATCTTGATGGGATAACTGTTATACTTTTATTTTTAGGTAGTCTTTGTTTGTATATGTTTTGTTTCCCTCCATTTTACACGTTCTTCTCTTTCTGATCATGGAATGCTATCTTTCAAATTCATTATCTTGGTCCTTCTAACCAATTTATTTTTTGAGAGGTAATATATTTTTCAAGTGCCATGACTTTCTCTCACATCATTTATTTATTAACCTTTGCATTTTTCTCTTAATCAGCTTCGTTGTGGTAGTATACTTCCATTTAATATTTTGTTCTCTTAGAGCAATTTATTTTTCTAAATTTTTGCTATTACATCACGAAATAATACAGACTTAAATTTTTTCTATTTTATTATTCTGGTTCTGTTCCTATATATAGGGCAAGCAGAAGCGTAACAATCGAAAGAACAAGGAAAAACAGAGGGATTTTAAGTCAGATTTAGTATTTAATGACAAAACCCTAGAAGAAAAGTATCTGGACGAGATAGCTTCCAGGGATTTGTCTCTCGAACATTTGTGTGTGATGAATGAGAGAATGGACACACCAGAAGATGCTTCTGATATTTCCTATAATGGTGGTGATGTTGCCGTGCCTCTTTATCCTGATTTGGAGGATCGGGATAGTAATCCTAAGAATTGGGAGACGGATGCATTGGAACTTCATCCTTCCATAGAAGCCAGCGCAAGTGAAATGTCAAGTTCTCTGCCAGAAAAGGCTAACCTTGGCTTGGATGATAGCTCCTCGAATTGTTCGACTGACTCAGTTCCATCTATTGTCTCAAATGGAACTTGCAGACGAAACTCTGTGATTATCAACAGCATCCAAACTTCACCAGATAGGTATTCTCTCTTCTCTTATTTTTAATTTTTCTTTCTGTTTTTAACTTTTTGAAACAACTATTGAATAAATGCGTAGGGCAAAACCCTATGGTGGCAAATGCTCTCAAAACCATCAGTCTGTTGCAAGCCATCCTGGAGAAATCCTTGATAGTTCTCCATCCACTTGCCATGAATTGGAAGGAGATGATGTTTCTCGGAAAAGTTCGATACAGCGGCACTATAGTCATTTGGTGGAAAAGGTGTGACATGTATTTCTTACATTAAATTTCTACTTTTGTTTTAGGAGGATAATTGTAACTTATTAATAATTTACAAGTTGTGTCCTTAGTAAACTTCTCTATGTTAGGCACATATTAAATGTTGCGCAAAATAACAAAAAGAAGGAAATGCTATCACTTTATGCTTCAACTAAACTTTTAAACTGGTAAGGGCATTATGAAATTGCTGAGGCTGCTTGTAGATTTGTGCCTATTGTCTAGGTTCCTTTTTATTGGCATGTTATTAAGGCTCTACAGTATGGTAAAAATTGGTGCTAATTTCCTCTGACATCCCTCCTATGTTGTTGTAACTTATATTCCATTAATGTGAGTTTATTATGTTTTTTTAGAAAAGTCAAGCTACACTACAGCTATGCTTTAGGCTTTCTTCTGTCACAAGTTGTCTTAATAACGTCTACAATTTGATTTGTTTTACTCTTTTTAAACTTACATTGTTACCCTACCTGAGATCTTTTCAATTTTTATCTGTTTTAAATTTTGGCCAATATTATTTGAAAAATTCTCGGTCTGTAACCATGTTTAATTTTCCTTGTTTCACTAATTTAACTTTTTAGTTTATCTTGGATTACCTTTTGATGCTTGTACATTTCTCGGACCGTCTCGTCGACTGTTATCAATATTTTGTTTAGTGTTCTTTTTATTAATGAAGTTAAGCTTCTGAAATTTGGATGCCAGTTAGTTTAACCAGTAAAAGTCTTAGAACTTGTTGTATGAAACTTGTTTTGTTCTTTTGCACCATGACAGCAAGAACTGACGCCTATCCCACTTAAGAACACATCAAAAGATCAAGGTGATGCAGAAAAACTGTCAAATATCCGAACATTAGAATCATCCTCTGCTTCACCTGAACCTGGGAGAAAGACCCAGCCACTTCTTCAACGGGCCAAGCCATCACTGCAAAATGGCACAACTGGCACTAACTCTATAACTTCATCAATTGGTCTTCCTGCTTCATCCAAAGAGCTACCATCAAGTAATCTCAATGCCCCCAAGAGATCTGCTGCTCTATCAACAAAATCATCCCATTCTTCTGCCACAAAATTTTATCCCACTCCTGCAGCGAAGAACATTACATCTCAACCAACCACTCCAATCTCAAGACCTTCCAGTGCCCCTCTCATTCCAGTAGCACCAAGACCAAACACAACCGCCATTTCAACCGTGCAAGTCGCACCTCTCCTCTCACGTTCCACTTCTGCTACCACTCGGCAGGCCGCCGATCCATCTCCATCAGCTCCAAGCTATGTTCCTCAGTCTTATCGCAATGCGATCATGGGAAAAAATGTCACGGGTTTGAACCTAGCTGGGTTCGCTCATTCTCCTTCAGCCCCTTTGATCCAATCATCCACTTCATCAAGCCAATCTACTATATCGTCCATTTCTGCATCTTTGTTTCCAACTCCATCAATGACAAGGAAAGAGCAGCAAAAAGCTTCCAAGCCTGGATTAACCTTCGGATCTGTAAAACCAGAGTCATTGCACATCCATCAGCAATCCATCCTAACCAAAAGCGCCGAACCGTGCAACTCGAATCTTCTTAGGGAACCAGTTTCAACCTCTCATGGTGGCGTGGCTGATGAGTTCCCTCACCTTGACATTATCAATGACTTGCTCGATGAGGAACAGAGCCTAAGCAACCAGTACTACTATCACCCTCTACATCATCGTCACCATTCCTTTAACGGCCGATATTCTTTCCCGGGTGACGCAGCTTCCGTCGACCTTAGCTCAGGTAGATTTGATCAAACCAAGCAGTATTATGATGATAACTTCCTGAGTATCTACAGTAGCTCTTCTGGTCGAGCTCATGAAGCTCAGGTGGATCTTTCGATGGCATATGCTAATTGCCAGATGGATGGTTTGATTCAGAGTACATGGCCTTACAGTCCCGCCGATCTCTCCCTAATAAATCTCGGCAGTACCGACGGAGGTGGAGACGGGTACTCTTACCATAACCTCTCTGATTATCCTAACCTGGGTGGTGGACTGAATGGATACAGCTTGTATCGGCCATGATCACAACCAGAAGATCAAAATATCATTTGCCCTGTATGCTCTGATATTGTAATATGAAGGTAGCTGAAGATCATCACTGGAGTGAGGTGTTGCTTATCCTTCTCTGCAGCTTTTGATAGATTGAACCTTTTGTAAAGAGTGATTCTCCATTTCATTAGCTTTAGTTGCTGGCTCCGAGAATGCTAAGGGTTTTCTAAATGAAGTTTTACTTGCCTTCCAGTTCTGCTCATGCAAGTTTTGGTGGTGAGTGAGTGATCTGTATTCATGCAATAGTTAAAATCTTTCATTTTAACATTCTTCAGTTCCAGTTTCTTGTTCTCTCTAAATTCTCTTCCATTTATTACAAAGTTTTCTTAGTATCTATTTTGGTGGATATCTTTTGTACTGATTATTTTGATTATTTTTATGAATTATTATAATACTAATGCAAGTTTTGTATCTCAAAAACTCTATATTTGGATAACAGAAATACATCTGTGTGTGTACTATAAACTCCACGCAGTTTTGTACTCCTATAGTCTGCATGTACAACTAATAATTTTCTATTTGGTTGGTTTAAGTTCTGAACTGCGTGGGTTATTATTCTATTATAAGTTTTGTGCCAATAAGACTTGCAACCAACACCTACTAAGGGCATCTCCAACCGAACGGCAAACACTTGTTTGCCGTTCTTGCTTCGCTCCAACCGATCTCCATTTTTGACGCCATTTGATCGCGGATAAACAGTGCGACGCCAATATTGGCGTCGCACTGTTCATCTGCGGCATTTTTTTCTCTCTACCGAACAGCTTGGGAAGAAAGGCGCGAACGAAAACGACCATTTTAGCGGCAAAATGGCGTTGGATTGGAGATGAAATAGGGCATTTTTTGATTTCCCTGCATTTTGGAGTGAAAAATGACATTTTCGGTTGGAGATGCCCTAAGACCACCTCTATTGTTCAAATCCAAGGATTCATTTGGTTGGTTGAAGTTAGAAAGGTAGGATAATGGGGAAGTAGTTTTATTCTATCATTTGGTTGGATTTGATGAAGTTAGAAAAAAAAAAGAATAAATTTAAAGAGTAGTGGTGTCAAAAGAACGGGTCAGGTTCGAGTTTGACCTAAATATGACGAACTAAAATCTGACCAATTTAATAAATGGGATAAAGTTTAATAAATGGGATAAAGAGTGGACCCGAATTTGATATGGTAACAAGATAAACACACCCGATAACAAGTTTTAATGAAAAAAAATATTAATTTGTTAATGATAAATTTTAAGTTTATTGATAAAAAATGAGAATAATTAAGTAAAAAATTTAGGAAAATTTACATACATATCACTTTATATTATCTTATTTAAATATTTAATATTTAAAATTTTAATATTATATACATAATATCTTATATTATTTTAATATTAAATATATCACACATATTTTTTTTCTACCACTCAGATTTGATATGAAAATCAACTATGGGTGGCATGTATGTAATATTAAAATTTTAGGTGTTAAATATGTAAATAGAGTAGTATAAGATGGTATGTATGTAAATCTCTCAAAAATTTAAATTCATGTTTTTGAGTTAAAGTTGGGCTAGTGGGTGAATTTGACCCATTTAATTGATAGACCAAAATGTATGACTCAAATTTAACCTATTTATTACATGGATCCATCCGAATTTGTATTTTTATGGTCAGGCTGACTGGTCAGTTTATTTATTGACATCTCTATTAAAGATTAAGAGTTATCATAAATAATTTTTTATCATATGATGACACAAATATTCTCAAAATTAGAAATCAATATTTATTGACTTTATTGACACAATTCTCTTAAATTTATTGATTTTACTTTCACATAAAAATCGAATATAAAAGGAGTGAAAAAAAAAAATCAATTTTCAAAATTTATTTCTTTATATGAGCCTTGGTCTCAATTTGGAGTTTGGCCTTCGGTAAGCTGGAATGAGTGAATCCGAGGGCTACTAATACCCAATGCCTTCGCATCAGAATGCAGCCATTACAGTCGATGTTGAATGAAAAACTCTTTACATAAGGATTCAATATCCTTAAGACCATTTGAGCTCATATAAAGTGTTGCAAGGGGATAACTCATAGATTGTTTGAAAAAAAAAAATATCTAGGAAAAGGGATCTTAGGGAGGGAAGGCAAAATCTCGGGCGGGCTTGAACACGGGCTCGAAAGTGAAATCGGAGCTTGGACGCGGGACGCGGGGCAAAATCAGAGCTTTTTTTTATATAAGCAAGAGGAGGAGAGAGATGAGCTTGGATGTGGGACACAAGGCGAAGCCGGAGCTTGGACGCAGGACGTAGGGCGGAAGCAGATGCAGATCAAGCTTGAACTGTTGAATCGAGCTGCTCGATGAGCTCATTTCAGTAGCACGAGCTGAGCTTGAGCTCGCCTTCTGAGCTCGACTCAAGTTCGAGGTTGGGATTTTGCTCGTGAGTTGAGCTCGAGTTATGCTTGACTCGAGCTCTACTCGACTCATTTGCATCCCTAACCTACATAATGAGTCAACATTTGCTCGCATAAAATGTTAAAAAGAAACTTTAACTTAGTTGGAAGTTAAATAACTCAACTAATTCCAATTTGAAAATCGGGTACTGATGCTCTTCGGTTCATTTAAAAAAAAAACTACTCTTTTAAAAATGATGTATAATCTATAAGAACCGAACTTTATAACATAAACCCATGCCTGTGAATCGAATCAAATCTGTTGATTCTCGCACATGAACCGCTAGCCGCGCGTCGCCTCTCTCCGTCGCGATCTCAAATCCCTCGATCTCTTCCGTATTGCAGCTTCATGCGACCATCACGCTGCAATCTTTGCACAAAACCTTCTTCCACCCTCCGCCGTCTCAACTCACCACTTACGAATATCAGGGTAGGTCATCTTCCCTCACGCATATCCCCTTCCTCTCAGCCACAGAACCTCTCCCCTTTTTTGATGCTCGACCGATGCCGACAACAAAGAACCCTTTCCCATATCCTTCAGCTGGACAGCAAGACCTCACCGAATCTTCTTCTTCTTTGTCGATCAAGAAACCCTTACCCGATAACAATGGCTGATCTCCTTCTTCTTTGTATGCTTCTTCTCCCCGTCTTTTCTAAGCCCTAGAATATAGCCAAGCAATCGCCTTCTTCGTCGTTCAAGAACCCACCGCTTGGCCGATAACGCTGAGTACTCTTCTTCTTCTTTCTCTTCTTCTTTCCTGAAATGCTTCCTCTTCCCCTCTTTTTTTAGTATATATATGTATAGACCTTATCATTTTGCCTACGCTGCTTAAATTGGTATGTGTAATTAGTCCCCTCAAAAAATTTGGTGGATTAGTAATTGTAAGCTGTTATAGACCTTAATTAAATTAATGAAATTATTGTGTTGTTTTGCGATAATAAATGTATAATGTAGTATAATACAGTCATTTTCTTGCCTTCTCCGTTTTCGGAAACCGAGTATTTTTTTTTTTGTGTTGTTTGGTTCGTCAAATCACGTTCTCAATAACTCCATTTTTTTCATTTTTCTACAGTTTTGAGAAAGCTTTTATATGTGCTTCTCCGTTAGAAAACTCTATTTTCTGAACTAATATTTTTTAAAACTCTTTTTTACAAAAGCACAAAAAAAACAAAGCTTCGTTTAGAATGACTTTTTTAATGCTTCTTGAAGCAGCTTTTTAGTACAAAATTTTTAAATTTTGTACTAAAAAGCTGCTTCATGAAACAGTAAAAAAGCCTTCGTTTCGGATGGCTTTTTTACTGCTTTCTAAAACAGAGTTTTAGTTCAAAATTTTTTATTTTTGTACTAAAACTCCGTTTTAGAAAGCAATAAAAAAGCCATCCCAAACGAAGCCTTAATCTTCATTTGGGACGGCTTTCTTATTGATTTATGAAACAGTTTTTTAGTACACATTTTTTAATTTAAGAATTTTTTATACTAAATAGTTGTTTTTGAAAGCATTAAAAAAATAGTCTCAAACGAAACCTTAATATTGTAATAATAATTTATCTAAGTTAGTCGGAAGATTGTGTAGATTGCTAAGGTACAATTATCTTAATTAAATATAGATTTCTAATATTTGTGCTTATGCTATTATAGGATTCTACCCGAATCCGACCTGTGATCCGATTTTGACAAGCCTATATATATAAAGAAAAAATATGTTTTATTTACAAAAATTAAATACGTTTAAAATTTTATCTGATTTAAAATTTAAATATTCTATAAATAAATATGTAGTAAAAAATGGACAACCAAAGGTCATAATCTTACGGCCACTCTTTCACCACAAAACGAACGGACCATAATTCTCGAAGACTACCGGACTTCCCCAAATCAACGCAAACCACGAAGTTCACCCACTTCGCCACCCAGGAAAATTTCGGCGTCAGAATTTCCATCAAACGGCCACGTCATCACACATTCAAAACCGGTGAATTTTTTGGTGCAGAACAAAACATGAATAAGATATGACAGAATTTGATTCCTTGAAACAGAAACTCTCGTCCCGCCGTGGAGAGCCCTCCTAGCTTCCTTTCGTATATATATATCCTCACTGTTCGAAGAGCATGTCAAGTTAGGGTTTTTGCGGGAAGTCATGTGATCTACGACTCGCCCTCCTTACAGCCTCACGGAATTTGGCGATTCTAGGGTTGCGGAGGGGGTGAGGGAATGACCAGAGACGGCATGGTGTCGGTGGCGGCGACGGTGGATTCCGCTAAGAAGAAGGCGGCGCAGGCGTCGAGGAGTTGGATTCTGATGGATTCCGATGGGGAGGGAACGATTCTCGACGTCGACAAGTATGCGATTATGCATAGGGTTCAGATTCATGCACGGGACCTAAGGATTATTGATCCAATGCTCTCGTATCCTTCCACCATTCTGGGTCGGGAGAAGGCAGTTGTTCTTAATCTTGAGGTTTGATGTGGATTTTTTTCTTAAACTTTATATTTTTTTTTAGCGTCAGGTATACTCTCTGATTTCTACTTTTTTGTTTGAGGATCAGCATATCAAGGCCATTATTACGGCGAATGAGGTGATACTCTTACCTTCTTTTAATCCTTCTGAATATGCCGCAGATTAGAATTATTTGCTTTAATCTTGTTTCTTCTATTTTTCCTAATCATCCATGTTTTAAGCAGGTGATGCTTAGAGATCCTTTGGATGATAATGTGATTCCAGTTGTGGAGGAGCTTAGAAGGCGTTTGCCAGTGAGGAGTTCTGCCAATCTAGCACAATCCGAGGCAAGAAAGAACCTGGGAAGGAATTATGATGCCGAACCTGCTGAAGAAGATGGTGAGTTATTAGAGTTGAGTCAACTTGCATGTCTAGTGAATTGTGAATTTGGGTTACAGGTATCATTTTAGAAGTAAAAAATTTAAAAAGTAGGACTTGTAGATTAGGAATAAAAAATGAAAACAACGGCAAGATATGTTTCCATCAACTAGTGGATTGTTGTGATAACGTACTTGTTTGAGTATCTACTATCAAACATATGGTTTTCCATGAAACTTTATCAGCAGTTTTGCCATAATGTTGTAAATCTCGAGTTATAATGACTAAATTAATGGAAATTTAGATCAACCAAATCAAATATGTTATTAGTTTTAAGCTAAGAGAGCAAAATGCCAGCGTTTGATTTTTTTTTTTGTTATTTTCATGGATTTTATTTAATAAAATATGGATATTTTTTTAACTTTAGGACAACTGAAATGGAAGGGAAATGATTATTGAGAAAAAGTAAGCGCTTAAGAGCATTAACAATAATTACAATGGGAAACATAATCTACAAGAAGAACGCAGGGAAAAAATATAAGAAAGTTTGCATGGTTCAATAAAATATATTATATGTTCATGGCTATGTTGAGAGAGATAAATGTGTTATAGTATTGAGAAAAAAATCTGATGCAAATATTTACCCTTGAATATTTTCCTCAATTTATCTCAATAGTATTCCCCCTTCCTCTCTCTCCCCAAACTTAAGCATGATTTCTCCACCAACTATGCTTCATTGGAGATAGAGGAAAGCCTATCACTTTCTATGTTATAGACCACCTCATCAATTACCAGCCCTTTTGACAGTTTTGACTTCTAGCTATCATCTTTGGCCTTTCAGATCGTTGCTTTCCACTCAGTAGATAAGTACTTATCTCCAATCACTCCTTCGACTACATTTCCAACCTTCGCCTTTACACCCGAATGAATTAAAGATAATGATTAGTAATGTTTTTCAACACCTTGCAATCATCTCTTTAATGCATAGAGGCAGGTAGGTAACTCACTTGTAAAGGTTAAGTAGATGGTATTAAATCGTAGGTAACATAATTATAAAGGATTTGTAGAGTTTGTAGGAATGGATGAAAAATATATAAAACAAACTCATGTAGTAGATTTTGGCTCCACATCTCAACAATCTCTTATTTTAATATGAAATTTTGATGTAATGTATTCAGAGAGTCATTTCTATCTGACACAACCTCTCAATCATCCATGGGAGTTGACTAAGGTTTTGTAGTACCTCAGTCCACAATGATAAGCTTGTCATCCTTTACAACCATTCTTGCATTGGTAAATTATTGCTCCTTGATCCTGAAATGTCATTTGCCCTATAATTTTCATCTGCCCATCCACCTGTTGGAAGCTCATGCTTTATTGAAACTTTATCATGCATTGCACTTTCAAAATTACCATTAATAGATGTAGCAATTGCTTCTACTATTATGGTGTTTGACAGCATATACATGGTAGCATTTTTGGCTTTATGTGCTATCACCATAATGCCTTAGGTCACCTTCGAAGAATCAAAACAGATGGTTGAGACGTATTTTTCATCAAATTGATCAATCAAGATTAAGTTTCTGTTCAATCTAATACCATTCCTTACATTATAAAGCTTCTACATTGTCTCATTACCCGTCTTAATTTGCAAATCAACACCCTCACAACATTCAAGAGTTCACCATCAAGAATATTGAATTTCCCACAACCTTCTACAAAATAGTTAGATAGCAAATCCTTTTTATATGGATTTAAATGAGCATGCACACTTGGGTTTATGATTCATGACTCCATCGGACTATCTGCACTAAGAACCAGTGCATCATAATATCATAGATATCTTCTGATGCGAGCGAAAAATATAGGGGACCTATATTTTTCGATCACAAAAGACACGACGGACTTCTACGGACGAAATTGGCTAAAGACGAGAAAAGAGACGAACAAACTCTTCAAATAAAACTAAACAAAAGAAAACTTACAACAATACAAACGACTCTTGCAAACAAAATGACGACACCCTAAAGTTGCTGCACTTGGAGAAGAAGGATACAGGTGGAGTGGCACTTGCGGAAAGACGAAAGAGGTTAGAAGCCCGAGAAGAAAGGTTGAAAAGAGCTCGCAGGATTTCCGGAGGGGATGAGAAAGAAGGGTGGAAAGAGCCCGCCCAAGAGGCATACACAAAAATCAACATCCCATGAAGGAAACCAAGGAGTCACTTCATGGGAAAAGACACTTCTTGGAATTCCAAAGGTCGGTTTGGAATTCCAAGAGTTAACATCAATTAAAAACATAAAAAGCATAAAAAGTACATTAAATATAAAGATAACTATGAGCTAAAAATCCTAGCTAATAATGAGCTAACCCCTAGTTCAATAAATGAACTAAAGCCTAGCTCATAAATGAGCTAAAATTCTAGCTCAATTGGATTGAGCTAGTAGACTCAAGGGAAGCCAAAATTTGATTTATTTTGGAGTTGACCCCCCCCCCCCTTTGTCTACATCATCTTCACTTGCATCATTTTCAGATTTCTCTATCTTTTTCGAACTCTAGTTATTATTCCTTTGTGGACTGCCTCTTTTCATGTGCCAGTTTTGCTACATCACTTGCCATGGCTTTGTTATTGCTCGTTTGTTAAGATTCAATAGACCTCCATTATTGTCTCTTTCAACACTTATTTCTCTACTCTTAAACTTCACAGCAGTAGAAGGACCTTCATCAGATTCTCATCTCTTGACGTCTTTATTTAAGATCAAATCACATACATCACTTCATTGACCCACATGAGTTGCTGACAACTATGAAGATCCTAGCCCAACTTTCTAGTAATGTTGATAACAATATAATGTATGAACTTCATCGTCAAAGTTAATATAAACCAAGCGATATCCTCACCTTTCCATCTTCATACTCCATTAATCACACTTTCCTCATAAAAGTTAAAATGCCTAGCTCCGATACCATTTGTTATGTAAAAATGCATGCTAGAGAGCAATGACAATCATGAGAATGAAGAAATTAATAATAGTATGCAAGCAAAACTCCAAGAAAATAACATAAGAAATTTTGCATGATTTGTTGAAAATTGAAATCCACCTACGTTCAGTCACACAAAGAGATGAGTATCCATTAGTCTAGAAACAAAAACTTGCCCACCCAAATTTTTTTCTCACTTTCTTCAGCATTCTTCCCTCTTTTTCTGTATTGTTTCCTATCCAAACCTGAGCATGATTCCTCCACTGGTTTTGCTCATCAGTGATAGAGTAATATTTATTGCCTTTGATGTTGAATCAACTTACTGGTCATAGCCTTTGTTATTTTCTTCTATCACCTCTAACCCATTCAGTGATCATTATTGACCACATAATAGAGAAATTGCTACGTATGACACCGTCCAAGTTAACTATTAATTTTTTACCAGTCCATCGTCCACTTTTTCTATCTTCACCCACACCCAGTTAAATGAAAGAGAGGAACAAGTGATACCCTTTAACATAATGTAACCATCTCTTTACATAATGCCTAAAGGCCGTAAGTAACAAACTTGTGGATTTTAAATTTATGGCATTAGGTGGGTAGTTAACATATTTATAGAGGCTAGAGGCCATAAGAATTTATGAAAAACAAATGAAATAAATTATTGCAGTAGGTTTTTAATTCGTATTTGCAATTTGTGTTAAAAATGTCTTCAAGTCTCAAAAAGGAAAAACATTATTTGCTGTTATTCTGAAAAATTTTCTGCTCAAAACAGTTTGAGATTAAATTATTGCAAATTTGTTACTGCTAGTTCCTAGAGTTTTTCATGTTTATCCCCTCGAGTTTTTTTATGCAATTCGGTGCAGAATCTCCATTTGAGTTTCGGGCCCTAGAAGTTGCTCTTGAAGCGATTTGCAGTCATCTCGATGCACGTGCAACAGAACTTGAAAATTCTGCTTATCCAGCTTTAGATGAGCTTATTTCAAAGGTTTGTTCAGTTTGTAAAGCCCATGATTTTCATGAATGATGATTTTTAGTTCCAACACTTATTAGTTTCTTGATTGAAGTCATTCTAATTTATTAAATTTCACATCATCCTTTCTTGCTGAATTTTGTTTTTGTTAGAGGCTACTACTATGTTAGAAGTTATGGGTGTCTTTTGGATATAGTTGGTTTAACTTGATCGTGAAATGCAATTTCCCAATGTTTAACCGCAATTTCCCAATGTTTAACCACCCTTATGCTTACTAATATGAATTTGTTTAATACAAAATGAGATCCTTCACACCCAAAGTCTTGAAAGGTTGATCTCATTCTTTAAGCTTTATGATGTTATTTTATAGGGCATTTATATACAAGACCAATGCTTTGAAACGATTAGCTTATAGAAATCAAATTATCTATCAGAGTTGGGGGGTGTAAATTTGGGTTGATTAATCAGGTTCGAGTATTACCCAAAATTGTCACAACTTGAATGTACGATCCGAATTGACCCATTTATTATATGGGTTAAAAATTTAACTCAAACTCGACCCATTTATTATATGGGTCAAAATATTTTACTCAAATATGATTTGATCTCAATTCGCCTAGCCCGAACTTGATCTATTTATTATATACATCATGCAATTTTTTTTAACAAACACAAACAAATTATCCTAAACGTAACTGTTTAACTAGACCCTAATATATTTAACCTAATCGCGAATAGTAATAAGATCAGGTTCGATAAAATTTTGGGTTTCTAGGTCAACCCAATCCCGACCCAAAATTTAGTCAAATTAGCCCAAATTTTATTTTCAAGGTTGGGTCCATCTTGGGTTATCATATGGTGTCATTTATTGGCTCCCCTAATTCGAGTCATCATTAGCTCTATGAAAAGTTGGAAGTATGTTATGAAAATCTCAAACACCTTCTAGATCTTCTTATTTATAGTTTTTAAATACATGCATGCTAGAATAGTAATAAAATTTTGGACAAAAATTAAATGAAGATGAGAGAATGGACTCACCAAACAACAAAAGACACATGCTTACACGGTTCGGTAACACTCGCGTTCATCCACGGCATTATAAAGAGCAAATATTTCACTAAGGGTGCATCAAGAATTTTCTCTTCAGGTAAAGCTAAAAAGATAGATAGAGAGATAATTTTATCTATGTAAATAATTTAAGAGATGATGCAACCATACCACCACCTACTGTGAATAAGAGGGTTGGATGTGGAGAATAAGATATTATTGATGTTATTACTTTCTTCCTTTCTCTAGTGAGAGAGCTTTTGCTTATTATGGCCAATATTAACAGCATATTCTTCTTGAAGAACCAGAACCACTCTTTTTTGCCATCACCCTCCTGCCACTCCCAAGAAAAATGAAAAAAATAAAAGGAAAAAAAGAATACTATTCTCTTTATTCTCTCTGTTGGTAGCCAACTCCTCTCTCTTTCTGTCCCACTTCTCTCCAGTTGATTGGGGTTTTGGAATGCCAAACCTCTTTCCTTGTAAGACTATATATAATAGTAATAAAGAATAGTCTTTAAGACAGAATTTATTATAAGATCCTACAACATATTATACAATCTTTCATTGTCCATAAAGATCTCCCAATATCAAAATTTATTAATTTGATGCAGCCCAATCACTTTGTGGACATGATCATCTTGGTAAGTGTTTGTATTAGATTTATGTAGGCTTCCAATACAACACTTGTCCCTATCTCAGTTCATTCATATAGCAATGAGCAAATTGAAAAATCATAGCTTATTTATAGTCCTTTGTTTGATGACTACAAAGGAGACGAGCAGCTCTTTACATATATAGCCATATAAGGTAACTTGTTTATACAAATATGTGAACTTCCTGAATTCAATTCTTTTATTTGCGTATATTAGTTTGTTTACTCGTTTTTCTTTATGAATCAATTTTACCACTGAAAGCTACTTGTGAGGAAGATTAGTATTTTCCATTTTGTGTTCAATTTTTAATATCTTTTTTAATCATGATGTGGTTGTATCCCATCACTTGATTTCATGAAGCATTAACCGCTGCACTGCAGTGCTTCTTAATGAGATTTCCTTGAATTGTAAAATATAAGCGTGGTATTTTTTTCCTCTTTTTATTTTAGTTATACAATAGTAAGTCAGGTATGTTTTTTTTTTTTTTTAAACTTTTCCATTCATGTTGATAAATATTCTCTAGATGGATAAAAACTGATAATTGATTTAGAGTGCCAGCTACATATGGGTTCTCAACATGCTAGTACTCCTAAAATGAGATTGTTTTGCAGATTAGCAGTCTTAACTTGGACAGAGTGCGCAAGCTAAAGAGTGGCATGACAAGGTTGACTGCGAGGGTTCAAAAGGTAGTCTGAGATAGGTTTTCATTCTCTCGATACAGAAAAATTTGGTGCTTTAGCATATTCCTTCATGTATTCTTTTGGTTGTTGACTGATCGTCTTAAGGCAACTGGTTTGTTATGAGTACAAAAGAAAGAGGTTGGGGTTAAATTTAATTCACCTTGACCGTCAAAAACCAGTTGCTTCCCTATGCTACTCAATAAAAAAATTTTAAATTATTTCCACTTGCCTCAGTTTTTTTTTTAATGTTTTTTTTTGTTTTTTTTCTTTTATTATGAACAAGTTTAATTTTTGAGCTCGCTGAAATTGTGCATTGGAGCTTGATATCTACCAAAGAGTGAATTGGGAGCCTGAGCATTCATTTTCATATTCGTTCTTTGAATGCAGGATAGTAAATGAACAGATTCCATTAAATTTAATTATCTTAATAATTTTATTGATATTATTGATCCTGCCCTTAATAATGCAAACAATTTTTTTTATCAAGCCTATATTTTAGGTTAAGCTATGAAATATGTTATTCAAATGTGGTTACGAAGCACATTATCTTATAATAATTAGATTATTCTATAAGGAATAAGAAATAAAATATAACCGATAAAATGAATTCTACTTCAAAAGATGCATCTATCGTATTATTTTTGGTTTAACTTATCTAAGTGGATTATATTACAATGAAATAATTTTACAGACTAATAAAGTATAATATGTTCGACCAAAAAAAAGTAGACTTTTATTTTTTTAATGATTTTTATTTTGATTATTTTTTTATTTTTCTATAAGATTCTCTCTACATATTCTTGTTTCTCTCATCCTTAAGCCCCGTATGTTTTATACTGCGTTTTTTAACCCTAAAATACATTTAGCAGTTCAAGTTATGTTTTGTTAATGTTTTCTACGTCCCTTAGTGAATGCATAGTTTAAAGGTTTTTCTTTTCAATAATTTCATTGATACCAAGGTTATCTTCTCCAGGTAAGAGACGAACTTGAACAGCTACTGGAGGACGATGAAGACATGGCTGACCTTTATCTCTCAAGAAAATTGGCAGCAGCAGCATCGCCTGCTAGTTCTGCTGCTCCTAACTGGGTGCCTGCCTCTCCGACAATAGGCTCGAGAATATCCAAAGCAGGAAAGACAAGTGTGGCGACATTTCATGGAAATGATGATGATGTTGAGGAGCTTGAAATGATACTAGAGGTTTTTTAACAAGTTGATTTTTAACATTAGTTTTTTTTATTAAAATGGCTTATTTTACATGTTTAATTCCAAACCATCACTGAATACTGTGCAGGCATACTTTATGCAAATTGACGGCACCTTGAACAAATTGAACACGGTATGAAATCTTGATGATGCAGGATTGATATTAATAGGGTTCTACTAAAACTTTTTTAGTTTTCATAAGTTACTTTTCTATGGGGGCTATTTGGCAACGGGATTTATGCCCGGTTTGAGCAGGATTTACGCTAAATCCTGCCAAACAGGTTTTATGGCGCCGTTGGAAGTTAGGGCGGAATAAATCCTCTGTATCGTCGTTTTTGTCATATTTACGAAATCCTGCAATTCGGCGGACTTAAGATTTAAGGGAGGGTGAGAGCGGACAGCGGAACATGACTTCCAGCATAAAGTTACAAATAACCACCTTAAATCTGATTACATTGCCAAACAACTCCAGAGGATTTAGCAGGATTTAACCCTTACGTTATCAAATAGTTTCCAGGATTTAACTTCAGCAAATTTACTAAATCTTATTATTCAAGTTAAATCCTACTTGTTGCCAAACAGCCCTTTAAGGTTGTACATAGCTTTGTAGAGCCCACATTTTGTGATTTTATGGTTGTCACAGCTGTGCACAACACCAAACTTGATGAAGTTGTTTAAAAAAAAAAATTGTACACAGCTTACGCAGCACCAAGAATAGAAGTTGTCAAAAAGCACCTATACACAACTGTCTGTGGCCTTTTTTTCGTTTTTCAAACCCATACATAAATATATACAGTTCCAAAACCTGATGAAGCTGAAAAAAAAAAATTTATATGCAGTTGTGTACATCATGCAAACTTGTACACAACTATGTCTACTAAGTGTGCACAGTTATGTACAACAAAAAAAGAAAAAAAGAAAAAAAAATTGCTGTCATTTTGTGTTTCTAAAGGTGAAATCAGTTAGTTTTAGCATCAAAATTGGAAGATTTTGCCAAAAATGTTATAAACATTGTACACGGCTGTCCATTTTTAATTTTCAAGGCTGCACATAGCTTTGCACGGATATTTAAAGAAACAAAACTGTGATTTAATAATTTTGCTACTTTTACTCTTATAAAAATGTGATAAACACACAACTCACCTTGGTCTCTTAGTTGAGAGCTAAGGCTAGTAATTAAGAGGTCTTGAGTTCGAGTCTTGTGCATGCGCTGTGTATGTGAATCTGCTTTAATTGGCCTAACTTTTCCAAAAAAAAAAATGTTATAAACAGACAAGATAACTTGTAAATGATCCTTCCTATAACTGAACGTTTCTTCTTTATTTTTTTTTACACTGGCCAAATTCTCATTCTATTTTTTTCAGTTGCGAGAATATATCGATGATACTGAGGACTACATCAATATTCAGGTAGTTGGAGGAATACGAGGAATTCTACTTATTTATTTCCGTTATATTTATCCAGTTCCATTCGCTGAATCATATGTGACTTTTGTTTTTCTTTTGTGTTTTTTGCAGCTTGACAATCACCGAAATCAATTGATTCAAGTAACTTTTTCCCTTACCATGCAAGTTATTCGGGCATTTTTCATTCTTGATAAATTTGTATTTACGTAGAGATCAGTACAATATTAACATTTACTGATTATTCATTTATTTCACATATCTCAGTATAAATTAAAAAATTTTACTCTTTTTTTATCAAATATTATTTAGAATATTCTGATCCGTTTTTTCTCATAATTTGACAGTATGGATGATTTATTTATTTATTTTTTAGACATTTATGTTAGTTAAGACAAATTTACACACATATCACATACAGTCATACACAAACTTTGAACTCAGACTTTTTGGTTGATAGCCAGAACTTCTTACCAATAGATCAAGATGAGTTGCATGTGATTTAAGCTTCGTTTGGGACAACTTTCTTCTTGCTTCTTAAAGCGGCTTTCTAGTACTAAAAAGCCGCTTTAAGAAGTAGTAAGAAAAATGTCCGAAACGAAGCCTTAATTTTCTGCTAGCACTCGTATACTCTACTGAATTCGCACTGAATTTTCATTTGATATGATTTTTGGCAGCTGTTGTAAGGCTTAACACCCTGTCTCACTCATCATAGAAATTTACAAGGGCAAATTAGTTTCTACATGAAAGGCCTATGAAATTAAAAAGCTTAAAGCTTTTACAACAATAAACCCTAATTATATCTTATTTTTTTGTCTTTTCAGTTGGAGCTGTTCTTGAGCTCTGGAACTTGTTCTCTTACCGTGTACTCGTTATTAGCCGGAATATTTGGCATGAACATTCCATACTCTTGGAATGACGACCACAGCTACGTATTCAAATGGGTATGCGCCTCGCGCCCCTTTTTCTTTCGAAAAATTATTAGGTGCGGAGTGCACACCGTCCGCACAAACACTGAGTACCTAGCAGTACCCAGCGGTACCGAGCGATACCGAATACAGGTACCGCTAGATACCCCATACTTGTGCGCACTCCGCATCTAATAATCTCTCTTTTCTTTCATTAATTTGTCTTCCTGAACTTAGCTTCTCCAGATGAAATACCAAATATTTTCCATTTGAATTCCCAGGTTGTCATCTTTTCAGGAATCTTAAGCGCCATTCTGTTTTTAGGTGTGCTGTCATATGCTCGTTTCAGAGGTCTCATTGGAACTTAGCTAATTTTGATCAGAATGGCTTAAAAAATTTGATTCGTGATATTTATATTATATTTAAATTTTAATTTGCAGAAATTTAAAAATAAAAAAAATATTTACATGTAATTAGAAACAAATTATCATTAAAAAAATGGACACGTGTCACTTATTTATGATCATTCTGATCAAAATTGGATCTTAATGTTCCCACTCACTTTTTATTCGAGCATAGAACCTGTTCTTCAGGCTTTTGGCCGTGTTCTTTTTCCTTTCTTTCTCTCAAGTTTTTAACTTGTGAAATTTGTATATTTCTGCTTTATTTGTGGATAGCCCAGAGCACCTGCATTAAGATAACTCCTAATGGCCCTACTTTTTTTTTTTTTCCCAATCGTCCTACTTGATAATTTAGTTAAAACTACATTTGGTGCAACTTTTAGTTCCAGTTTTCTCACTGTTTTTTAACTAAAAATTATTTTAAGAAGCAATAATAAAGCAGTCTCAAATGAAGATTAAGGTTTCATTTGAGACTCATTTGAGATGGATTTCTTATTGTTTCTTAAAGTAGCTTTTTAATACAAAAAATTTTAGGATGATTTTTTTATTGTTTTTTAAAATAAAATTTTAGTACAAAAATTTATTAAAATTCTATTTTAATAATCAATAAAAAATTATCCCAAATGATGTTTAAATCTCTTCTTAACTATCCATGCTATGGTTGTCACCGTTGTTATAGTCCATTCAAATACTCGGGAGTAAAATAAATAATACAGAGAACTATCATCAGCTGCCACGTTTACTTATCAACAGTCTCCTTGTCGAAACCAGTGTTTGGAATCACCAGGGCAGTGTTTTATTTTTAATATTTTTTTTATTCATTAAATTTACCTTAAAATAAATAGTTACCTCATCAATTAATTAAATAAATATAATAGATAAATCAGAATACTTTTATTACATTCTGCTTGTATTATCATTTTATGATGGGCATATGGTATTATTGTAGTTGAGAGCAAAGCCTGCATTGGGTACTGATACTAACCCATGTATCTAATCATACCCGGTTAACCCAATGGGAATGGGTATAGGTGGGTATGGGTATGCCTATGGTGGCCTTATAGGTAGGTACTCAACAAGGGGGATCAATTGATTTACTTTGCTAATTATCATATGATGTATATTATTGTAATCCTCACTTCGCAGTGGACAACATTGAATCGCGTTGCGACCATGATAAATTTCAATATGCAGCTTGAAAGTTTACAGTCATAGCAAAGTGCAATAAGCCTCAATACCATAAATTTACGGTGGATCGTGTATACAAAGCATGTAAAGTGGGTGGGTCTGGGTGGATGCTACATCTCGAAAGTCACCATGGTAAGCGTGGGTATCCGATCAGAACCCCATGTAGAACTTTCGTTGAGAGGAAGAGAGAAAAAAAAATATCATTTATTTATTTATTCATGTCACACAACATATATATTCTTTATTATTTTGAAGAAGAATGTTTCTTATAGGTTGGAGAAAAGAAAATATTCAGCCAAAACATCCGATCAATTTTATTAAATATATTTAATTTATTTTTTAAGAAAAAAATTATAATAAAAAATTATATAAATTAATAATTGAAATTGAAATAGTGTAAAAAAAAAGTAAAATTAATAATTGACTTTCATAGAAATCGATACTCGTTTCTTAGGGGAAAAAAATATTTTTTTTTATTAAGAAACTGGTATATATATAGAGTACCGATTTCTTAAGGATTTTTTTTTTATTAAAACGTATGAACATTTTCTATTGAAATTGAATAATGAAGTTCCGGTTTCAATGGTATCTGGAAACCAGATAATTTAATTTTGGTTTCTATTGAAACCGAATAATTTAAATCTGTATTTGCTACTTTCTAGATTTTTTCGTTAACATGCTCCTTAAGCTAATTTAAATTTAAAATAAGCTCCTTTTTACAAATTGGTCATTCAGATTTCATAATTAAAAAGTAGTCATAATGAGTTTTAAAAATTTTAAATTTATTTTGAGATAAAAATAATATAAAAATTAATTGCCTATTCATAAATTAAATTATCTTAAACTGGGTCTAAAGATTTTAAAATGCATCATGATCGACATCAAAATATTGAAGAGGCACTCAAAAATTTAAGTGATGAAGCATCTATACTGATGCAGATTAAAATGGAAAAGTATCAAAATCTAATTTAGGACTATCTAAATTTTGATTTAACAAACTTGTGGTTGAGCTATAACATCTTGGTGAGATGAATAGTTTAGTACCAAAAGTAATCTAGTTCAAGTCTAAATGAGACCAAATCAAGCACTTAAAGCTTAAATAAAAAAATTGAGTCATTATTTGGATGATGAAATAATATATAAATATTGCACGTTTATAATCAATATAAGTGTAGAGACAATATAAATCCAAAGAGCTCAAGATCACCTAATTTTGAAACTATAATTCGTATACATCAAAATCATATTTATATATTCATATCTAAAAAAATTTTATGCATAATAGTCTGGAGATCAATCACTATACATCATTCTATCTCGCTCTGCTCATGACTTCAAAAGAATAAACTAAAATTTAGAAAATAAATTAAAAACATGGAAAAATCTAGCTTGTCTCACTTCTCTAAATCCTGAACTTCCTAAAAATATGTAAGAATTAAGAAGTGAGCTAACAACTCAGTAGGTTAGGTTACCAAAACTTACGATTACAATCAATACAAGATAATAGAAGCAGTATGCATGTAATTATTAAATTAATATCAGTATGAACATGTAGCTGTAAAAATATATATCAATTAATTTGAACAGTGTAATCTTACATGAGCAATGTAAATAAGGTGATTCAAAATCAGTGATCAATAACCATATAAAAGATCATTTGTCAATACTTTTTTTAAAAAAAAAAAATTTCTATGTCCATCATTTACAAAATAGTTTATATTTTATTTTATATAAATTAATACACTTTTATATTATGTGCATGAATATTGTATGCATGTATATAATTGTTTCTATCAAATACAATGTATCGATGATAAGTCTTATCAATCCACTATAATGTCATATGCTGATATGTATATACACGTCATATAACATTAATATCATAGACAATACATATAATGTATATCATATAACTCATATATATCGTGTGCCCTTGTATCAATCATATCAACAATATCATATGTCAATATCGGTCATTCGTGTATCCTTTTATATATCATATCATGTCACTTATGTTATTTATCATATATGCTCATGTAATATGTATATGCAACCAAGATAGGACGCCTAGCTACTTGTAGTGTTTTTTGTGTATAATATCATGTACGTCAATCCTATAGGAATCAGTCTCAATTATATTAATCTTATTGCCATAAATCAGTCTCATATCACATGTCTCAAATGACAAGTCTCAAGTCAGGTGGCTTTCACGTAAGAAGTTATCACTTCATGTTCTTCTACATATCATATTATGTTAATCAGTCTCTCTATATCTCACTTTTCATATCACTTAGGAATACACTATAAACCATATTTAAAGGAAAGCCCGGTGGCCCACCTCATACATAGAATAATATATCTCAAGCCAACTTGAATTAGTCAAATATTTTTCAATTAGTTTTTCTTTCCTTGACACACATTTCACGTTAGATAGATCATATACAACCAATATAGTTATATTACTATACACATTAATATGCTTGTAATATACTAAAAATGCATGTTTTACTAATTGAAAGTAAAGGAATGCATATCATGTATTTTAAATATAAAGGTGATATATTGGAACACCTACTAATTAATTATGATACAGTAACACCTATTATGATGCAATCTAAAATAAGTAACTCACTTACTGTCTATATTTGAACTCATCTGCATGCGTCTAGGATTGCTTTGTATGAATGTGAAGATCTCATGTGTTCTGAAGTGGGGTCCCAAAGGATTGCATGCACGTTAGTAAAATCTAAAACTTTGCCCCTAGAGTGTTTGGTGTTGAGTTAGGCGGTGTCACAACACTGAGCACTTTGGAATTTTAGCAATTAATTTATGTTGCGCCATTTGGCATGGAGTTGCGGCGCTCTGGCGTGGGTGATTGGACGACACAGTTCTTGGCCAAAATTTAAAAATACAAATATCATTTTCCACTAAGCTAACCTACTCCCTTCTCTTAATTAATTGATGAAAATTTTGTAGAAAATACCTAAATGTTTAAAATTATCGTATTTGCAACATACATAAAGTTGCCTAACAAATTATCCTCATTTTTTGCTAATGAAATTATAAATTAAATAATTTTTTTTAAATTTTTTTTTTGTTATTTTTTAAAATTCAGATAGTCAAATGTAACCTATCTCAACTAGAACAGTTTTCAGAACTAGACCAAAAGTTAAAAATGATTTGATGTAGCCTAGAATAAACTCTCTATATAAAATTTCTCCTATCTTTTTCTCTAGACAGAAGCTTTGAGGGAATGGAATTAATTAAATAGTTGAAAATGATAGTATTAATATAAAAATTCAACCTAGCGTCACGGTACCCAATTGAGCGAGCGCTGTAGCTCTCCATCTAAGAGCCTATAGCACCGCAGCGCTACCCCTAGCAGTGCAGTATGAGTAAATTTTCAAAATTCTAGAAAGCCCAGTGCTATAGTGGCGCCATCTCCAACGTTGAAACGCTCAAGGGGGGAAATTTCACATTTGTTAAACATGCAAATGGACCCCAGAGACGCACTTTAAAACACATACAAGCTCTCACTTGCACATAAATCATGCTCAAACGCATGTAAAAATTCAATGGCATTTTGAATCAGGTTGGGTCAGAACATTTAGGTATCACAACTCTCCTATGTCTTATGCCTTTACCTTAAACATGTGCTTAAATATGAACTACTATTGAAAATATACTTCAATAAATGAGTTGTTTTCAAGTTATTTAGATTTAGAACGAAATGCACTACATTACCATGGAAAGACCAATCCATGACTTGACATTTTTTCCCCATCAAAACCAAAATTAAATCCAAAGCAAACGATGGATCGTGATCTTACCTTGATCTTGAAGGTGTCATCCTCTACACACTTAATAGGCTCTCTCCATTTTATTAAGTGTTTAAAAAACCATTAAAACAAACCTCCAATAAATTTCTCTCAATGATCCTTACTCCCTACCTTGTATTGAAGAAAATAATCTTATAGCAAAGCTACCCATGAGCTACATTCACTCCACCCATGAGCTACCTTCACTCCAAATCTTAGATTCTTACACCATTATTGCTACACCCAAAGGTTATATTATCCTAACCACTCATGTAATACTAACAACAATAGAGGGTACACCTCATTCCAACAATCACAAAGCAGGTTGCTCCCCACTCTCTAGTCATCAAGTGAATTGAACATCTTTCCCCTAGTAGTGCGCCAATTTTGTAACAAGATAGACCATTATGACATCCATTAATAATACAAGCTATGCATCAACTACTTGCGCATCATCCCCTAGAATTTATTTATTGTCTCTCTACATTCAGCTGGGAACTATTACCTCGGCATGAGAGCAACATTCACTTCATCGCTGACCTGTAGCAACTGCATCAACCCATATCATATCACAGGGAAAAATAAGTACTTATCTAAAATGGATAGTCTATTCCTATATTTACCATGAGGTACATATACTACTTCCCACACCCAATAGATTATCAGTAGAATATGATTCAATACTACTTACATTGCTATTCCTAGTATTCCAAGACTTGTAACACCCAAACCACATTTGCCTCCTTAAAAAGGTTGTACATAAGCTTAAAAAAATCACTTAAGCAATAGTTTTCAACCTTAACCAACAAGTTGCCTCAATAAGGATTTATCTTCAGCTTAGTTGGCCCTCCTTCATAATCTACCAAGCCAATTCCAATTATTTATATATTTTGAACTACACCAATGATATCCAATGGACCGATAAAATATGATACTCCAGCCACCTTAGCTCCGTGGAACAACTAACCGCCTCATTTCACATGAGAAACTTAGGTAACACATTAAAATTCTTTGTCATAATGGTTTCACCAACCCTTATGTGTTCCTACACCAAGCTCCATATGAGCTAGACCTGCTCCAATGCTTGGTATGAACGACTTCAAAATCCTTCATAATCCTTTATCAACCAAAACTACACTCATGGAGATATCCTAGACCAAACTTGCTAGCCACACCTTGAATATACACTTAATTGGTTTGTCGCAATACCTAACCATCACCCAACTTTATTTATCTTTCATAATAAACTGACTTTGCCAAGCAATTCAAAAATCCCTTTGCTCCTAATATCAAAAGACTCAAATGTCTTTTCCCTTATCTCCAAGGGGCTACATATTATGACACTCCCATTCGCAAGAACACTTTGAATATTTTCACATATGCCAATGTAGGCAGGGCTAGCTAAACTCTCGATATATGGTTTGCATCTAGTTATTGTGTGTTTCTTAGCAAAACTCTAGTCTTGAAGTGCGTTAAGAAATAATTTAGTGGCTAAGACCTGCAATGCTTTATGTGATAACTTTTAACCACCACTTATATTATACCATTTTGACGTCCACTCTATAAGTGTGGGTTTCCTATCTCTTCTACAACATCTCTCAACTATGAATTTGTGATAAATTTTCGCTCTGGCTCTTACAAATAAGCCGATCTTCAATGCTCATACAAACACACAATTAGATTGAATATTAATTTATTAGATAATACATCAAATCCTAATATATTATAGTTTCTACTTAAGATCAACTTGCCAATATTTTTATAAAGCCTTCACAATAAAACACTTTTGGAATACAATGTAAAAAGATTACAATGTAAAAGAAATACTTTATAGCTATTTGGACGAGTGAAAAAGGAATGTTGGACTTGACTTTTTTTTTTGAAGTAAAGTGAATGCTATATAAATTGTAAGAAGATTGTAACCAGGGTGGTTGGAGGTTGGGCGGTGGGGTGGCAGATGGCGGGAGGCAAACAACGACGGGGCGGTGGACTATTGGGGGCGGCGGGCTGGTAGCATGTGGTGGTGGAGACGACGATCACCAGGGTGATCAATGAATCACTTGAGCAATGTAAAACATTCTTAATTGTTCTTGATTAAGTTGGGAGCGATTCACCTAAAAAATGAACTAAAATGGATTACACTGCTATTATTTTACTTTACAATGGATTTATTTTTCATCCAACCAAACACCAAAAAATGAAAAAATAATACATTTACTACCAAACAACCCCAAAGTGTAACTTTTTATTCTATCCCACTTTCTAAGATCCACATGCAGTCTATTTGAATTCTTTTTTTTTTCTTTTTACTATACAAATTTTAATCTTATAAATAATTAAGATTAATATTTATATGTGATTGATCTTTTAAGAAAATAATAAAGTTTTTTTTTAAAAATTACAACTTTAAGTAAATAAATCGGCTTTACATAATTCCTCACTGTCAGCACGTCGTCTACAAATTATGGGCGATTGTGCTAATTAAGGGTGACAATTCGTGTCTACAGGTCGAGTTCAGGTCAAATCCGACTTTGACCCTATAGTTTTTGACCCGACCTTGTTCATATTCGGGTCACCGACCTGTAAGCAATTTGATGCAAGAAATTTGGAAAATAAATTTGCAATTAAATACATGAAATTTGATAAGGTAAAGTATACTAAAAACTTGTAAGTATTATATAAATTGTTTACAAATTACAATGTTATATTTTTACATTACATAACAATTAATAATTTACAAATAAATTCAAATTATGTACTTAACAAATTAGAAACTTTATTAAGTATTTACTGAATATTTTTTTGAATATTTATAGAATATTTATTACATATTTACTTAGTACTGCGTATTTACTTAATATTATTAAATAAGGACTCCGCGCGTAATAATTTCTCAAATTGACAACCTAGTGCTAACTGTACATCGGCACCGGAGGAAGGAGAAGAAAGAAACGAAACTACCTTTGAGGATACCTTGTCTCGCAATACAACCCAGCGTTCTCTTCATCTTCTTCTTGGCGCAGCAATGATGGACTTCGATCCTAGGGTTTACGAGAACGTCGTAGGTTTTCTCTTCCCTTCCCCTTCATCTTTTATTTCGAGTAAGTGAATAGAGTAAAACTTACTAATCGTTTAATCTTTTGTACATTTTTTAGTAAATTTGATGCTTCTGTAGAAAGATGAGACTTTTATTATGGTATCAGATTTTAATTATGGGATGAATTGTGTGGAACGTGGCTAAAAGCTTAGGTCTTTGGGAAATCTAGGTCACTTATTAACATGGTCTAATTTACATTCGTGGTTTCAATTTATGGTGTTTTGATTTTTACCAAATAGTTAGATTATAACTTGTATATATTTTGTTAATCCAAGGTGGTTACATTTTTTTATTTTTAACTTCTCACTGCTTCCGTCCTATGGCCTTTCTTTCTGATCCTATTCCTAGTGCCTCTCTTCTTCCTTTTTTGTGTTTTAATTTTATGTTTCTTCTTGTGTTAGGTATTTATCATAGAAGTTACTGCTAGTAGTATTTCTTTGTGTCATTAGAAGTGTTGTGGAACTTATTATCTGGTTACAGATGGCCCTTTTGAACTCTGATATGGTGGCAAAGAAATATCAGGAGTGTGTATGGAATTTATTTTATACGGTCTCTTATCTCTTTAGATTTGATCATCCTTTTTTTAAAAAAAAGATTTGATCATCCTTCTACTGCCATCAAATGCCCCAGGCAATTACAATAATCCAGTAGGAAAATTAAAATTACATTGATGGAGAAATGAGGCCTCTATCTCCTTAGTTTGGTTCATCCTTTCAAGAGATTTATTGAATGTTTTCTATGAGATAAAAGAACAATCGGAGCGACACAAGTTTGGTGATAGACAAGAGCACGGATGATAATGAAAATGAAATAGATTGTAAGGAAAAATAGATTATCCCCCATCTTTGCTAGAAACAAACTTATTTAATTTAATTTTGTGTATTTAAGATAAACTATTTGGCAAGATTTCTGAATTTGGAATGCAATGAGCCTGAAGGTTCATTGTTTTTCCTGTCATAATTTCACATGATGACTATTTTTCTATGCCAATAAAAGTTATTCTTTTTAATGCCCCACTTCACTTGGACTAGCTTCTATGGTCTCCTAACACCTAAGGCATTGTGTCGTCACATTGGGGTTCTTGGCTCTTTTGATAGTACTTTACTCTTAGTATCTTGTTTGCAGAGGAACAAAATTTAGGAGTGTAGTAAATCTAATTTTTGCTATAATATCCTATTTAGAAGTCTTGAATTCTGCATTAAATTCAATTTGAAAAATTATCCCAAACTTCTTTTTCTTTTCATCATCTCTTCCAGCTGAGACTTCGTTCAGCTCTCAATTTTCCAAGGTCCGGTGGCTATTACTGAAGTAAAAACCTCTTCCCATCCATCCTGTTGTTGCTTTCTCTACCTATAACATATGTCGTTGCATCCTTGTTTCTTACGATAATGCTTCTGTCATTGCATTCTAGAATGAGTCTTACTGCTTAACCAAGTCCTTAGTTCATTCAAGCACTGGAAAATGGGGAAATAATAAACTGCCATGCTTTTTTTTTTTAACAATTCAGTTCTAAAACATGTCGTGGAGGTAAACTTAAATCAGAGAGAAATATATCCACAACAAGAATACTCAATAAGAGATAGGTCTACGAATCAGTTTGCCCATGTGCTCTTACGTGTGATATGTTTCTGATGGAGATTTGCATATTTATGCTCATCAGAATTGCAGGGAAAATAAATAATTCTAGTATGCTCAATTAATTTTATTACTATTTGGTTTATTTGAAACATTTATGTGATGATGTATCGTGTAGGAACTGGACATGTTCTTATTAATTCTGATGGTTTCTGGTTTGGGCTTCTCAATTAGTTCATTTTAAATGAACGCAAACATTTCTGCTCGTTGATTAATCCAGTTAGCAACCTTCAATGGAAAAATTTGGTCTGGCAATATATTCTTGTATATTTGTGTTTAGAGGCTTCAACAATGTGGCTTGCATTCGTGTAGGTTGTTGGTTCCTTGGCAGGTTCTGTTGTTGGTGCTTATCAGATTCCTATTGTATGTCTTACACTTTCTTTGGCAATTCCTGTAGGTGACATTTGTTGCGTCCTGTTCTCGAGTTTTGTGTGTTTTCCATGGCCTTTGTTGTTGTTCATTTTGTTACATCATCTCAAGTAACATGATAGGATTGTATTTGGTATTTTAAATTGAACCAATGAGACATAGATGATTGAAAAATTATACATTGATTTAAATTATCAACGCCTAACACATGTAACCATTACCTTTTATTTTCATTTAATTTAAATTTTTAATTTTTAATCTGGTATGCGCATGTTGGATGTGTGAATCCTTTAAGTATGGTACAAGTATACTTTAATTTTTGGGAAAGTTATCTCCTTGTATTGTTGCGAGGCCTACATTTTCTTAACTTGGGCGATCTCCTTCATTCATCAATTTTCTTCTAAATGTTTACTATCAACTTGCAAAAGTTCATGATTTTGATGAAATTTGATACGAATAGGTTTTCAATTGCGATGAAAATTAGATTGCTTTCTTTTTTTTTGCCGGTCTATTATCATTAACGGCTTGTGACTAACGAAACTAACTTTTTACGTATTTATGAATCTATGATAAAAAGTTGCTAATTTTCTTGGTGTGATATATAGTCATTGCAACACTAGTTGCATTAGAAATCTTAAGCACTTAATTTTCAAGCATCAGTTTGTCATGCTTTGTGCAACATATTTTAGTTTACTTCAATCTTTTGAATTTATGTATCATTTACATGTAGAGAAAACAAATTTCTCTTGTTGTTCTATGTTGGTTTCTTAATTTGTTGAACTATGATTGAATCGATTAATATAATTGGATTATTATTTTCTTGTCGTGGATTTAACACTGCCTTGTTGAAATTATTTAATTCTATCATGGTTAATTTGGTTCGTTTTTGTACCTATTGGATTCCTGCAATTCAATCTAGTAGTGTTGTATTGATAAATATTGAATTATATGCACTAAAAGGTAAAATCATTATGCTAGTGTTCTATAGGAATTCAATAAATTATTAAGTCCCTTGCCTCTTTAGTAAGAAGGATTATTTCTCTCTACAACTACATCAAAATTTAGAATGGAATTTCATTGTATTGCGTGATAGTCACATACGTTTATGCCATTTTATGATATGAGCATTTCTATTTTTCTATGCAATTTTTTTTTGGTCATAATCAAAAGGTAATGTTCACACATTTGTTACTTTTGGTCTGAGCTGATTTTCAAGATTTTTTTTTTCGGTGTTAACAGTCCATTAATGACAATGACGTTCGCAACATTGTCTTATCATATCTTGTGCATAACTGCTTCAAGGAAACAGCTGAAGCACTTCTTACTGGTACTGGAATGCAGCAATCTGTTAATTACCTAAGTGACTTGGACAAGAGAAAAGGTAAATGTATATTTCTGAGCAATTTGACTGATTGTAATTGGAGAAGTAGCATTCAGTTGCTTACCTTTTATACTGCTCTATTTTGTAGCTGCATGTGAGATTATGCTAGAATGGAGGATGACTTAATTGCCATTTTTTAATTAATAAATTGCTAAGTAAAATTCTGTTTAGCACAGCTTGATGGCATCCTGTTCTTCATGTCAACCGATGCTAATATTGTACTCAATTTCATTCTTAAATTTAAAATTGACTATTTAGGACCGCAATGGTGCATATTAAATATTAATGAGACTCGGAGGTACAAAAACGTAGTGGGAAAATGATCCCTTGACTTTTTATGAAGGATCAAAATAGTCCTCAATTATATTAAATGACCATTTTGCTCCCGCTCCCTCAAGTCTTCAGAAAAGAATCAAAATAGTCTCATGGTGGGACTATTTTGGTTCCTCTTTTAGAAATTAAGGGACCAAAATGATCTGTTAATATAGTTGGGGGCTATTTTGGTCTTTCATAAAGAGTCAAGTCACCATTTTGATTCTTTTCTTGAAACATAATGGAAGTGCGAAATCTGTAATACTTTGGAAACATTTTGAATGAACATACTTATTTACAAAATGCTAGTTTGCTTGCGTTATCAATTGCCAGTTTTTCGCTGTTGCAGCTATTTTCCATTTTGCATTGGAGGGGGATGCTATTAGAGCAATAGAATTAACAGAACAACTAGCACCCAAATTACTGGAACAAAATGAAGATCTGCATTTTGATTTATTGGGGCTTCATTTTGTTGAACTTGTATGCTCAAAAAAATGGTGAGTGATCATTTTGTTTCTCCTTATTATGGTTGATTTAGTAGGTTTCATCTATTTATCCGTAAATGACAGCACAGAAGCTTTGGAATTTGCCCAGGCCAAGCTAACTCCATTTGGAAAAATTCAAAAGAATGTTGAGAAACTGGAGGTACATTTTTATTTCATGCATCTCCAATGATGTTGAATATGGCTCAAATTATAGGTTATTTTGGGGAAAATATATATTTTTTGGAAGCAATCGAGGGTATTATATAGGTTTTTTCCCAAATGAAAAAAAACCAAGTAATAATTTTTTTTACTGTTATCACACTAGCAGATCTGATTGTAAAAAACTATTTCTTATCCCAAAAATTTTTAAGCAGCAAAGAAAAAAAGTTGCTGCCCAACAGAAGTGTGGTAGATATCTGAAAAACCGAGCTATGAAAAAGCTGCACTCCAACTAACCTTTCATATATCACGTGCTGCTTCTGCAGTCAAGAATCTAATACCACTGTCATGCATTCTTTATAACCATCACAATTTAATCAATTTCATGATTTCTTAGTAGAATAATTTTTTGTCTTTATTTGCCACAGGATTTCATGGCTCTTCTGGCATACGAGGAGCCTGAAAAATCACCCATGTTTCACCTGCTTGGTTCTGAATACAGGCAAAGTATTGCTGACAATCTGAATAGAGCCGTTCTTGGTAAATTATGAAATTTTGCATATATGCTTAAATTTGTTCTCCTTTTATTTTCCCTGACTGCTTTGTCGCGTCATCAAATTTTTTTGTCCTTTTTCTTCCTTAATGATATGATGTTCTAAAGTGATCAGCTTTATTCTCATGGACAATGTAATGGCAGCCCATGCTAATTTACCTTCCTATTCTTCAATGGAGAGGTTGATTCAGCAAGCAACTGTGATCAGGCAATATCTGCATCAGGAGCTTGGCAAGGTACACTAAACCCATTGCTTTATCAGGGCCGTTTAGTTTTCTCATTCCTCCATGTTTAATACCCTGAATGATCTACTTGACTTGAGTATTGCATCTCTGAATGGGCATTGGTACTAACGCTTGCTCCTCGAGTGAAACCTGCCTTGATTTGTGGTCTATCGCGAATGTTGATTTGAGATTCTGATAATTTTTATGGCAGGAAAAATAACTATAAAAACGTATTGTCCATTTGAATGACTATTTCTTCTATATATATATATATATATTCTAAATATTGCCTTTAAAAGGCTACTTTTAGAAAACTAATATAAGAGTATGTTTAGGGTAGTTGGTGTTATTTGTAAAGTAAGTTACAGAATTATTGTGATAAAATCATATTAATTAAAAATTTTGTCAGTATTATAATTTTTTTCCTTTTAAAAAAGGTCAAATAGCATTTTTATTATGGCTATCATATTCTAGCAAACCTAGTTATAACAAGTTGCATCTCACTACAAAAAGTTCTCAAGTGAAGTAAGAAAGCAACAAACGGCAATGTAATAGCTATTTGAATGGTAAAACAGTGAAAAAGTTTCCTTAAAGGAACCTTAAATTGTGATTGGGAAAGTACTTTAATAAAAAAAAATCGAAAAACATTCCTTAAATTAAGATGATTACATTGGAAATGTTAGTCAATCAATGATTTTTAATGCAATCTTAGGCTTTGTTTTGGGCAGTTGCAGCTTTTTGTATATGTGGATACATAATTATAGTGAGGAAAATAAATTTTTTGAAAGCTTATATGAGTACTATAAATTTTTTTTTTCAAGTTGAATGGCAGCCTTCTTATAACTATTACACATTAGCACACCTGGTAGTGAAGATCAGTTTCTCACCACAAAAATTTGCACAAGTTTGTAAGAAAGCAATAGCTAAATGAAAATGTGGAAGCTGTCTAAAAAGCAAAGTAATGAGAAATCCGCCTTAAACAGACCCTTAGTTTATGAATAATCTTCTCCTAAAGGTTAATCTATGATATAATTATCGTAATAAAAAAAGGCACATCAAAGAAAAATATTGGAAACTCTGTGAAAAATCCTAAGGCTATAGTGGTAATAAAGATGGTCACTCAAAAAGGCATGTTTGCCTTGTGGAATTAGAAGGGTTTAACTTTGAAAAAAATTACAAACTTAGGAACTTCCTGAACTCCTAGAAAAATCATCTAGTTCAGGATCTTTGCCCAAAATAATGCACAGTTTAACTTGTGTTTTTAATAACTCAAATAATTCCCCTCACATAAGAATTCTAGATTTAGGAGCCTCTGATCACATGAAAAATCTAATGTACTTTTTTAGATCTTCAAATCTTGTCACAACAACAATAACATCAAGCCTCTATCCCACTATGCAGGTTTGGCTACAAGAGTATTTTTTCTCCATTGTGTCATATTAAGAGTCAATTTCTTATTTAAATTTAATAGAGAAATGTCATTTTTAATATTTTCTAACCAAGTTATTTCAATTCTACCTATCTTTCTGCATATAAACCAAATCTTATAAGCCAAATCTAATACATCTACTCTCATAACCGGGTCATCGGAAAGCCATCATTTTATGTGACCAAATCCTATGACAACAATAGAAAAATAAAAATAGCTGATAGTTCCTTAATAACTATTGCAGGTCAAGTGAATATTTTTATTTCTCGCACATTTACCCTCAATGATATACTACACATTTCTCACCTTGCACTAAATCTTCTATTAATTCATAAAATTACTAAAGAATACTATTGCAAGGTAAATTTTTCACTAATTATTGTGTTTCAAGATCTCACTATAGATAAAACAATTGGACTGGTTATAGAAAATGATGAGCCATACCTTCTTGAAGAAAAAAAAATTAAGCCATATTCCTTCATCTCCATGCTCTCTATATAAATCATTTTAGACATTATTATAAGTTAACTTGTCCCTCTTTTAAATTCTTCCATCATATATTTACTTATCTTTGTATGAATGTTAACATTGAATACCTTCATTGTGAGACTTGTAAAATTATAAAATATTATTGTGCTTCCTTTTCTGACAATGATTCTAGATGATCAACTTCATTTATATAAATTTATTCTGATATTTGGAAATCTTCAAAAATCCATAACATTTCTGAAGCTATAGGATTTATCACTTTTATTTATGATTATACTTGGATGATATGAGTATATCTTATCGAATAAAAAATTGATATCTACTTTGCACAAATTATGGTCATGATTATTTTAGTCAAATTCTTCTTTCTTCAATCAAGAATGTATCATTCTCCAATTCTTTTGTCTTGATAACCCCCAATAAAATGGACATAAAGGAAAAACATCATATTTTGAAAGTGCCAAGGACTCGTCTTTTTAAAAATTAAGTTCCAAAAAGTTATTGAGGAGAAGCAGTTCTAAACTAATACCTTTGTAAATAATTAGCTTCCAAAGTCTTTTGAACTTTCTTGTTGAATTCTTCGCTACAATTTTCTTCTCAAAAGTTTCTCTAAAATTTTCAGTGCATTGTTTATGTCCACATCCACAAACAACACTAGTATAAGCTTGATCCTATAGCACTCAATATATTATATATCTGTAGGATATTTCTCTACTCAAAAAGGGTATAATTGTTATTATCTGACTATAAAAAATCTCTTCATTTCAAAAGACTTCACATTTGATGAAAAACAAAATTTTTTCAATTAAATTCATCTTCATGGGGAGAACAACCAACTACTAGATAAGTTTGATGAAACTACTCGTGTCCATCGAGACATCCTAACTATGCAAAATCCAGTCAATGTACCCCTTCATGCCTATACAATGAGGAATAAACTCAGCCAAAGTTTGTAGTGAACTAAAGTGTTAGAATTGTCATCAAGTAACAATGATCAACATATCAACACACATTCTTCTATGCATTTCATTTCTTAATATGCATCCCTTTAAAAAATTTTTCTACACATATCCTTCTTTACAAACATAACTCTAACTCTACTAAAATACTACAAATCTTGTTGAGGTATTATAAAACAAAAATGGAAGGATCTCATAAGGGAAGAAATGAACGTCTTAGAAAAGAATCACATTTGATATATCATTGAGCTACTAAAAGGAACAAAAAATTTATGATGCAAATAGATATTTTCATTAAAATATAGAGTAGGTGGAAGACTGAAGTGATGCAAAGATATATTAATTTCAAAATGTATTCTCAATTCTATCAAAATTGACTATCAAGAAAGATTTTCTCCCGGTGCAAAAATGTATACAATTTACATGTTAATTTCTTTTATCGCTAACCTTGAATAATCCATGCAATAGTATGTTATGAAAAATATTGTCTTACATGGGGATGTTAAAGAAGGTTTTATGTATGCTCATCAAGATTCGATAGCTCTTTGACAAAGAATAAGACATACAAATTAAAAAAGACTGTGTGGTCTTAGGGGTGTAAGTGAGCCGAGCCGGCTCGAACTCGACTCGTTTATGAGCTCGCGAGCCGAGCTTATCGAGCTCGCGAGTCGAGCTCGAGCTCGAGTTCGAGCTCGTTTAGTAAACGAGCTCGAGCCGGCTTGACTCTTGAGCTCGCGAGCCGGCTTGATTAAATATTAATATTTTAAAAAATAATTTTATTTTATTTATTAAATTTAAATATTAAAAAATTATAATAATAATCACCTAAATTTTATTTAAAAGTGAAATATTTCATATTTTTATAAAAATTTTGTTTAAGTTTTAAAAATCCCGCTTAAAGTTTAAAAATCCCGCCTAATTTTAAATTTTTTGAAAAATCCCGCCTAAATTTAAAAATTCCCGCCCATGGCTGGCGAGCCGGCTCGAGCTCGTTAACAGTGACACGAGCTCGAGTTCGAGCTTGACTGTTGAGCTCGACTCGAGCTCGAGCTCGAGTTCGAGCTCGCTATCTATCTAACGAGCCGAGCTCGATAAGGGCCAAAACTCGACTCGACTCGTTTACACCCCTATGTGGTCTTAGATAGTCCATAGTGTATGCTTTGCCAAATTTACAAACGCCATGAATGAAGCAACATACAAAGTAAATGAGACCATAAACTCTTAATAAAAACTTATATTGATGAAAAATTGTCAATTCTTTTTGTACATATTGATAATATAATTGTTATACGATAATAATACCAAATAATATGTTAAACTGGTCCGCCCTGGACCGGCTCACGTTTACTTCAAGTGGAACAAAGGTTCCGCCCAGTAGGAGGTGGAACTCGTTAGTGGGGCCCAACAGTAAATTAAGCACTAATTAAGGATGGGCTTGGGAGTGAAAATTCGAAGTAAAGGCCTGTTTAGGGATTAAGTTATTGTGTTTTGCTTTAAGTAGATTTTTTCCCTAGGGTTAGGGTTATGTTTTGTTTTGATGAATTGGTTCTCTCTTAGGTTTTCTTGGGATCTAGTCACCAGCTAGGGATTGGGAAAGTCAGATCTTACTCTCGAATTGAAGATCCATTTTATCTTGTTTGTTTTCTTCCATCATTCGTCAATTATCAAGTTCTCTAGTATTTTTCCACCAAATTACTCTCAATTTTTACTTTCATCTTGTTGCAATTCCAAATTTTAGCCAAGTTCTTTCGATTTTGCAAGTCTTTCCTAACAAATTGGTATCAAAGTGCTTTCTTGGGCGGAAGAATAAGTTGTCTTTACCATTGGAGCGTAGATCCAATTAATGGCAGCGAGAAGATGGATATGTTGGAAGGCGATATGGAACAACTCAAGGCCGGAGTAGAAGAAAAATATTTCGGGGTTGACGGAAAACTCTCAGCCATCGAGAACCGCTTTGAAAACTTTAAGGATATGATGAAAACGATAATTGAGATGCCGTCGAAAGCATCACTAGTGATTCCTAGGCTGGAACCAAGAGGAAAGGAGATTCAGGAGGACGGTGATGAATTGGAGAGTGTTTTTCATCAATGACTGCAACGTGGGGCTCTGTTGGTGGGCGGACCGGGGTATTCCGAACAGAGGACAGCAAGGATGAGGGAGGCCAAACCCTTTGGGAGACTGCTCGAGCAAGGGGAGAGGTGGAATGGAGAATGACATGGTTGGGGGGAGTTATGGGGTCCAACTCAACCAAGAGAGGAAGGAAGGGAATCATACCACCACTACACATGATGAACCAATGGAGGAAGAAATCATTGGGGTATGGATGCAAAATCAAGGAAGCTAAAGATGTTGACCTTTAAAGGGGAGGATGCTCAGGGTTGGGCGTATAGGGTGGAACGTTACTTTGCTATCGATTGGTTGATTGAAGAGGAAAAATTCATGGCGGTGGGTCTATGTTTGGAAGGGAAAACCCTGGCCTGGTTCCAATCTAGGGAGACTAGGTATCTAATCTACTCATGGTGAGAATTTAAGGAGTGCTTGTTGGAATGTTTCCGAGCCATTCGGGAAGGAGACCTCCATGAGCAGTTTTATGCCCTAACTTAGGAGAGGAAAGTTATGGAGTATTGGAAGAAGTTTGAGCTGCTGTCGAGGACACTGAGGAGAAGCTTTGAGGAAGGGTTGGAGTGGAATTTCACGAAGAGGCTTAGCGAGGATATACGGGCATAGCTAAGGGTATTGAGAACTAGGGGGTAGAGAGACACGATGGAGCTTGCTTAGAGGGTTGAGGAAAAATAAAGGAGGGAGAGGGTCAGCAGAAGCAACATCATGGGAGGGGTCTACAGGAATACCTCTACAATTCTAGCACCCAGAACACGTACAATATCCTTTTAGAGAAAAGCTCCTATGGAGAAGAGCGATGGATTTTGGTCGGGGGACAACCTCAAGTGACTTACAGAAGCGAAGGTACAAGATAAATGAGCAAAGGGGTTATATTTTAGATGTGATGAGAAGTACATGCTGGGGTATAGGTGTAAGGATTGAACTCAGGTTTTCATCGTCTATGATGATGAGGAAGCTGAGGAGGGAGGTGGGAGTGAGACATGGGCGGATGAGGAAAAACTGCATTTAGACATGACAGATGTTTCCTTGAACTCAGTGGTGGGATTCAATCCGAATCACACTATGAAGATGAGAAGATAAATAGCAGGCAATGAAGTAGCGGTGTTGATAAACAGTGGAGCTACCCACAATTTCATTTACAACCCGGTCGTAGACCAATTGGGGATGAAACTGGTGGACACATGGTGCTATGTGGTGATGATGGGGACTGAGAAGATGGAGACATGTAAAGGGGTGTGTAGGGAAGTGGTCCTGACTATACAGTGGATCCAAGTGAGGGAGGATTTTCTCCTATTGGAGATAGGGAGCACTAATGCCTGGGAATGAAATGATTGCAGATCTTGAGGGTGACCAAGATGAATTGGGGGACGCTAACAATGGAGCTAATGGTGGAAGGGAGAAGGATGATGATTATGAGAGATGCAAGGCTTTCCAAAGACATGGTGTCTCCAAAAACTAGGGTAAGGGTCATACAGGAGGAGGGTGGAGGATTTATGGTGGAGTTACAGAGTTTGGAGGGGTTCAGAGGGGAGGAAGGTGGGGACACCCCTCTTTCAATACGGCCAGTTATACAGTAGTTTAATGAGGTTTTTCAGCAACTTCAGGGGTTGCCACCATAAAGGGGATAGGAGCATGCCATCACTTTGAGGGAGGGGGTGTTACTGATCAGTGTCAGGCCTTATTACTACCCCCAGATCTAGAAGGATGAGATTGAGAAACTGATCCAGAAGATCTTGGAGGCATGAATCATTAGGTTGAGCGAGAGCCCTTTTTCTAGCTCAATTTTAATGGTTAAGAAGAAAGATGGAGGTTGGAGATTTTGTGTGGACTACTGGGCCCTGAATAAGAAGATTGTGCCAGACAAGTTTCCTATTCCAATGATAGATGAGTTGTTAGATGAGCTTTGTGGAGCGGCGATATTCACGAAGGTGGATCTGAAGTCTTGGTACCATTAGATCCGGATGAGAGAGGAGGATGTTCCGAAGACATCTTTTAGGACACATGAGGGACACTAAGAGTTCTTGGTGATGCCGCTTGGTTTCACCAATGCCCCTGCTACCTTTCAATTCCTCATGAACAGTGTGTTCCAAACTTACCTCAAGAAGTTTTTTCTTATTTTCTTTGATGATATCCTGATGTACATCAAGTTTAGGGAGGATCATTTGGAGTATCTAAGGGCGGTCTTAGAGGCGTTCCAGGAGCATCAGCTGAGGGTCAATATGAAGAATAGTTGTTTTTTATAGGCTAGCATGGAGTACTTGGGGCATGTGGTATCCAAGGAAGGGGTGGCCGTTGATCATGCTAAGATTGAGACCATCCTGAAATGACCTCTACTTAGGAACCTGAGGGAGTTGAGGGGCTTCTTATGATTGATTGAGTATTATAGGAGATTCGTGAGGGGATACAATATCATATATTGGCCTCTGACAGAGCTGCTGAAGAAGGACAACTTGTGGGGAGAGGCAGCCACTTAGGCTTTGAGAGATTAAAGACAGCCATGACTACGGTCTTGGTCCTGGCCCTATCCGATTTCAGCTAGATGTTCGTGGTGGAGACTGATGCCTCGGGATATGGATTGAGGGCATTGCTCGTGCAAAATCACAGACCCATAGACTACTTCAGTTAGGTGTTGACAGCCAAAACTAGGCTGAAATCAGTTTATGAGAGAGAATTGATGGCCATTGTATTGGTTATTCGGAAGTAGTTGAATTACTTGTTGGGCCGACATTTCATAGTTAGGATAAACCAGTGGAGCTTAAAGTACTTGCTAAAGTAGAGGATGGTGATCGAGGAACATCAAAGGTTGCTGTCAAAGTTTTTGGGATATGAATTTAAGATCCAGTATAGGCCAGGGCTAGAGAATAAGGCGGCTAATGCCTTATCCAGATGCGTGGGGGAGCTCCAAGAGTTAGTCATTGTGGTACCATTGATGTTGGATTGAGGGGTTATTAAAGAGGAGAGTGTGCAAGATGAGGGGCTGAGGGGGATTAGGGCGGATCTATTGAAGGACGAGAGTAGCCACCTCAGTTATTATCTAGAAGGGGAGAGATTGTTGTAGCAAGGGAGGCTTGTGCTGCCACGGACCTTGGTTAATATTCCCCACCTATTATAGGAGTTCCATGGGAGTGCTATTGAGGGCCATTTTGGTGTGCAGAAGACCTACTGGAGATTGCCAGCAAAATTGTATTGGAAGGGGATGCATTAGGATGTTAAGGAAATGGTGGCTAGATATGAGGTATGCCAGAGAAATAAGTACATGGCTATGGCCCTAGGAGGATTACTTCAACCCCTGGCTATTCGAGATAGATTGTGGGAGGAAGTCACCATAGATTTTATAAATGGGCTACTACAATCCGAGGGATGTACAATGATTCTGGTGGTGGTTGATAGGTTGAACAAATATGCTCATTTCATTCTCTTACGATACCCCTACACGACAGTTACAGTAGCATCAACATTCAATAGAGAGGTTGTTAGATTGCATGAGATCCTAGAGTTGATAGTATCTAATTGAGATAAGTATGGCTGCAAACGAATCGAGCTGAGCCGAGCTTTGGCATGTTCAAGTTCGGGCTCGTCTGTCATAATCGAGCTCAAGCTCGGTTCGAAGCTCGTCGAGCTTCTGGGACAGTTGTTCGAGTTCGAGTTTGTTTAAAACTTCCATGTTTGAGCTCGGTTCGATTCGTGTTCGAGTTTGGTTCGTTTCACACTTATCGAGCTCGTGAACGAGCCAGCTGAGCTGACCATAATTAACAAAATAAATCAAATGCTTCCTAGTTGGTAAGCTAGCTGCACAACAACAGAGAACGCAATGAATCGCCAACAAAGAACGCAATGAATCGCCCGCCTCCTGCACATTACACTTCGAATGAGCTGCAGTTCTATTTGTTTTTATGTAGAGAAATTTTTTTTAACCAGGTTGTGTGGGACTAAAGCCTCCCCTACAATTTTTTTGTTTTGTTTTCCTGTCAGCCACGAAGGAGAGAGAGAGGCAGTAGGCGGGCATTAATTAAAATAGAGAAATTAAGAGAGAGAGGTGGGTGAGTGGGCAGGGGGTTAAAATTTTAAAATAGTAATTTATATATACAAATAGAAATATAAATAGAAATTAAATAACGGTATAATAGTTAAATAATAATAAATAATTAAATATATTATTAGTTAAACAGTAATATAAATGAACTTAGTTATAAATGGTAAATATCTTTTTAGTTAATAATTAAATATTTTTTTAATTAAATAAGACATAATCAAGATTCTTAACGAGCATGTTCACGAGCTCTAAACGATCTTGTTCGTGAACATAAACGAGCCGAACTGTAGGGTGTTCGAGCTTGTTTATTTAGCTATCAAGTATTGTCAAAGTTGTTAAGCTTATTCGTTTACCTTATCAAACGAACATGAATGAGCCCTTATTGAGCCGAGTCACGAGTAGCTCGTCGAACGCTCGGTTCATTTGCAGCCCTAGAGATAAGGTGTTCCTTAGTCACTTCTGGAGATAGTTGTTTAGGCTGCAATGAACGGTTCTAAAAAGAAGCATCGCTTACCACCCTTAGATAGACAGGTAGACAAAGATGGTAAATAGGAGTCTGGAGACTTACCTGTTGTGTTTTGCTTCAAAGACACCTCGGCTGTGGGCTAAATGGCTAGCATGGGCGGAGGTACAACACAAATAGAGGATAGTAGCCAACAAGAGGAACGAGAAGCTGACCCTGAGGTATTCTGACCCTTATGAGATATTGAAGAGGATTGGTGTAGTGGCTTATCGCTAGAGGTTATCTCTGACCATTACCATACATCCAATATTCCATGTGTCACGGTTGAGGAGAGCTCTTGGGGAGCATGTAGTTAGATCAGAATTACCGGCGTCACTGATAGAGGAATTGGAGGTGGTGTTGGAACCACTGGAGCTTAAAGAGATACAACAAGGAGTATGGGGGATGAAGGAAGTGTTGATTAAATGAAAAAGCCTACCCGACTATGACGCCACCTAGGAGCCATACGAGGGTGAAGTATTAATTCCCATATTTTCACCTTGAGGACAAGGTGGGTCTTTGGGAGGGGGTATTGTTAGACATGTCCAGCCGGTCCACCCAGGACCGGCTCACGTTTACACCAGGCAGAACAAAGGTTCCACCCAGTAGGAGGTGAAACTCATTGGCGGGGTCCAGTAGTAAATTAAGCACTAATTAAGGATGGGTTTGGGAGGAAAAATTCAAAGGGTTGTTTAGAGATTAGATGAATGTGTTTTGCTTTAAGTTGATTTTCTCCATAGGGTTAGGGTTATGTTTTGTTTTGTTGAATTGATTCTCTTAGGAGAGTCGGATATTTCTCTCGAATTACCATTGTATCTTGTTTGTTTTCTTCCATCTTTCATCAATTATCAACCTCTGTAGTGTTTTGCTTCCAAATTTCTCTCAATTTCTACTTTCATCTTACTGAAATTTTAATTTTCAGGCAAGTTCTTTTAATTTTTGCCAGTCTTTCACAACATAGTCACTTGGGAAAAAAAATTTGTTGAAGAATTTGAAATCAAATAATTGGTCTAACTCAAAAACTTCTTGGGTATAGTAGTTGCTCAATCACAATAACGAATTTTTTTCTCTCAACAAAATATTGAACCTAGTGAAGGAAATTAAAATGACTAATTATAAGTTTTGGGAAACTATTAATTAGGTCTTAAATCAATTTCAGTTGAAAAATGAACAAAAGTGGACATGATAATATCAAATACTGGTTTTGAAACTAATTTAGCTATCTCACATCCATCATAATATTGTTTTTACAGTAAGTCTTATCAGTCAATTTATGTACAAACTCAAAAATCTCATATTCAAGCTGCTTAAAGAGTTCTCAGGTACTTCAAATCGAGTCCCGAAAAAGGGATCATCTATACAAAACATGATACTCTACAGATTGAAGATTATAATGATGTTGATTATGCGAGGTCATTTGTGAATAGGAAATTCATTTTTGGATATTGCATACTTATCTGAGGAAACTTTTATAACATGGAGGACCAATAAGCAACCTGTTGTTTCAAGTTTTAATGCTAAATTTTAATTTAAAGCAATTGCCCAAGATATGTATGAACTTCCTGGATCACAATTATTTTAGAAGATTTAAAATTCAGGTAGAAATAGCCTATGAAGATAGACTATAACAATAAACATTCTATCAAAATTGGTCACAACCCAATACAACATGATCTAACAAAATATATGAAAGTGGATAGACATTTTATAAAAGAAAGACCAGAAAGCAAATTGACTTGCACTCCCCATGTCCCTACAAGAAGCAAACTTGCTGATAAATTCACAAAAAAATTTGCAAATTTGGGATGGCAGATTCATATCATCCAGAAAGGCTGATGGGTATAGTGCTAGAGCTATTATTCTGTGCGGACACCGGACGGTTCTCCCGTCCGGTTAAGCTCTGGGTATCTAGCGGTATCGAAGAGTACCGAGCAATAGGATGACGTGACGCATTTTTATTGGTCTCCGGACGCCCTCCGGACTCCACACAGAATAATAAATCCTAGTACTGCCAGCAAAAATGCCTGAGATGGAAAACAGAAACAACATATAACTCGTTCAAGTAAGAAAACACTCATCCTATGGATTCCTGTAGATAAAGGAAAGGAAAGAAGCCTCGGATTACTGAGCATATTTTTATAATTTTTTTTTGTAGTTTTTCTTTGTTCTTCTTTATCTTTCTATATGTAGTTTTGTGTATAAATACCCACTGAAAGAATAAATAACCCATGATTTTTATGTGGTTACAGGATGGTCCTCCTCCCTTCTCATTGCAGGCTTTCTTAAAGAGCTAATGCCAGATTTTGCGCTCCAGAATGAAGGATTCCTTTCACAACTGGATGCCATTTTCACTGCTAGTGTTGATTTCCATGAAGATATTGCATATAACTTAAGAAGGAAACATGTCCAGTTAGAGATAATATTAAGGCCCTGAGGTACTCCGAGCTTCCATTATGGCTTACAAGTTTGCAACCAGAAGAGGTTTCAGATGTCGATTCTGATATGGTGTTTTTCTCTTTTTTATTTTGGAAGATTAAAAGTTATCTCACTGTGTAATATTTACTTAGAACTCTTGCATCAAACAAAGCATTTGAGCTATATATTATTTTTAATATTTAATTATGCATTGAAAGTTTAATATTGAAGAAATTATTATATGCGGTCACTGAACGATTCAGAGATGAATCATGATGCGCCACATCACCCAGTACACAACATCAGTACATAGCAAAAAAATGACATGACACATTCTGATTCGTCTCTAGACGACGTCCGGTGACCGCACATAATAATTTCTCTTAATATTGATTAATATGCTTAAGGTTTGATATTGTGATTATTTTGAATGATGCAAAATTTTGGAGAAAACTATTCTTTTTTGTTAGGGCTTGGTGGCCCACTCTTAATCAACCTTGATATAATTGGATAACTATCTCTTATGCTTATTATTACTACCCTTGTTGAATCTTCTTTTAAATTTCTTTAGCATCTTTGACAACATCCTAGCCCTCTTAGCCTTCTTCAAAGACCATCCATTCATAATTCAAGCCATTAAAATAAGCCCAAATTCCACTTTTAAGCCCTAGATCTTGATTAGGCTCCCTTGTATCTAATCTTGAAACTTATAAAACTCTAACAAAAGCTCAAAATCATAACTTCATATCCTAAATTTTTCGACATCTATTTCTCTATTTATCTATCATTAAACCCATTCTTTAAAGACTTAAAATCAAATCATGAACAATTAAACCTACTAACCTCATCTTGCCTTTCCCTTCACTATATCCTTCAAAATTCATCACCATCTTACCATAAACTCCATATTACTTATCCACATCATAGAATAATCATTAATAATCATTTTCATCCATCACCCTCATCACAAAGCGACTCACCACTATCATTAACTTATTTAATTTTAGCAAAACATTAATTTTAAAGTAATGTTAAAAAAATATTATATATAAATATAAATTTTTTTATATTTAAGATTCTTTTAATGAAATAGTAGGCTTCAAAATTATATGATCTCTATTTAATTTTAATTTTAAAGTATAGTTAAGTCTTTGAATATTTACCTTTAGTTAATTTTAATTTTAAAATAATTTTTGCGGGCATTAAAAATTATAGAAAAATATTAATAACATAACTCATTTTATTTAAAAAAAAATTGGTGAAATGGGTTGCAAAATAAATACCTGATAGTCCTAAAATTCTCACTTGTACTGAGAGGTGCTAATTTCTTAAGGATTTGTATCAGTAATAACAAAATTATGAAAAAAATATTATAATAAAGCATAATAACATATACATTATGGTGAAGATAGTTTGTGATTTGGACTTATAATGACTCATACAATAACAGTAACAATAAAAATATCAAGCCTTTATCCCACTACGTGGGGTTGGCTATATAAATTATTTTTCTCTATTATGCTATGTTAAGAGTCAAATTCTCATTTAAATCTAATAAAAAAATAAAACAATTTTCCTTCGAATTTCATTTAAAACTTATGACTTCTAAAAAAAAAATTGTATAAATTAAAATATGGCTATTACAGTTAAGACTTAGTTTATTATGACTTTCTTATTGCTTTTCAAAGCAGCTTTCAAATAAAAAAATTATTTACTAAATCCTTAATATTGTTTGCATGATAAAGATAAAATTCAATTAAAATTTGATGAATAAATTGGTTACTTCGAGATTTAAGTATAGTAACCGAAATAAGATTTTAATAATACTAAGATTTATAATTGATTAATATTAATTATTACAATTAATTTATTTATTTATGATACATAATAAAAAAATTGCCTTGATTGGGCATGAATCTCGAGGCAAAAATCAAGTTGGAAACTTCAAAAATTAAATATAGGATCATTCGAACTCCAATTTCGACAAACTTATAGTCACATTGTGCGTCTCGGAAATACGAACTCAACGGCACCAAATTCGAGTCCAAATGAGTCCAAATCAAGCATCCGAAGCACTGTTGGAAAGTTCAAATCATAATTTGAGTTACCAAACGGTTTATAAATATAATGTTCTTATAATCAAATCGAGCGGCTCAACGAGATGAATCCAACGAGCCCAATATCATTGAATTTCGACATCATTAAGATCTTCAAATGTCTGACAAACGGTGCATAATCAAGAGATTCACCCTTGATCTCTCACCTATTTAGAAGTCATGCCACTCCAGAATATCTATAGATAGACCCCTCATTTCTCATGAGAGAGGACCCAAGCAATAAGAAGAAGAGAAGAATATTAGGAAGGAAGAAGCTCCTCCTCGACCACCAACGTCGGAATTATGTCCAACGCCCGAGTGGCGCTGGAATTCTTCCCAAGTGACGTCAAAATTCTGTCTGACGCTGGAATTTTGCCTAAGTGACGCCAGAATTCTGCCCAACGCCCAAGTAACGCTAGAATTCTTCCTAACACCCAAGTGACGCCGGAACTTTGTCTGATTTCCAAGTGACGTCGGAATTCTAAGTGACTCTGAATTCAACTCTAATACACAACTTGTTTGTAATCGGATTTCAATCCGGAAGTACAGCATTGTAATCTGATCGTTCTAAATTTTAAGGACAGGTCAGCCTCTTGTACCTCAAACAAACACTAGTGAAATTGTTTCAATTGGGCGCGGCCCCATGATTTTTTCCCTTTCCAGGGTTTTCCACGTAAAAATCCTGGTGTTATTATTCCTCTCATGCTTGTGTGCTAGATATCCATACAACGCTGAGAAGAAAGTTTTCTAACTCTATCGCCGCGTATATTCTAGTCTGCAATTATTTCTAATTTATATAATAAAATATTATTAATTATATTTAAAAATTCTTTATAAATCCTAATTAGATTAATAAAATTATATTTATTACACAGCTCAACTCAGCTTAACTCGCTTTATTGGTTGGGAATTTTGGTTACTAATCAAATGGTTTTGAGCTCGAGTCTCACGTATGTGATGTGTGTATGAATTTAACTTAATTAGACTAAATCTAAAAAAAAATAGTAATAAAAATTTTTGAACTAAAAAAAAACTAGGTAGCTTTAATTTTTAAATCTATATTACTATATAAAAAGGTTTTGAGATTCCACCCATAACAAATCTTGATCGTACATCTATAAATTTTAAATTAATCTACAATGTCCATATATGACTCTTCAAATTCTATCATTTACCCTAAAAATTTTTGATCTTAATGCTTCTTTAAAACAAGAGTCCATAAAGTCAAATTTACTAATTATAAAAGGGCTTGAATTTTCTTCCCTAGCAAATTTTGGCCGTTCATTTTATTTCTTCTTAAATTATCTTGGTCATTCATTATAATATAAATAATTAATAATTCCAAAAAAATATTTATATAATTTAATGCTCTTTATGTAAGACTTATTTTAAATTAATTTTAAAATTTCAGAACGTTTTAATCAATTAATTGTATGTTCCTTAATTTATCTGTATCCGCATTTAATCCGTCTGCTCCATTTAATTAAAATTTCTCAACGTTTTAATCATTCAATTATATGTTCGTTGTTCTATCCGTTTCCCCATTAAATCCATCTATTTGATTTACTTCTATGTTTCCTAATTTATCCGTTTCCACTAATATATATGAGCCCTCCGTCGAAGTCTCTTCGTATGTATGTGCACTCCGTCCGCCTCGTCGCCGCTTGTGTTCTCTTCGCGTCGTCTATCTTCTTCGGCTTGCCCTAGCTTCTTCGCTCACCATCTTCTCCGATAGTTTCTCTCCAAATTCTCCGGTAGGTTTATCTCTCCAAATGTTTCGATCTCCTAAACTTCTTTTAAGTTTCTTCTTACCAGCATTTACTCCAATCGCACGTTTATTCCTCCCATTATTTCGGTATTTTCAACTTCTAAAACGTTTCCGCACTCTGTCTTCTGAACTTCTTCAACGCTTTTTTTTGACTCTTTGGAAGATGAATTCAACCGTCAAACGAAGGTTTGGTTTGGCTATCGGTACGATCGATAACCGTTGTATTCGCTCAATTATATATATAACAAGATGAGTATTGTGCATTCATTCCCTTAAAATGCTTCTTATTTGGATGGTCCTCTGGAGCATAGATGGTTTATTGTTTGGATGGTTCAGTAAAGTATGTGCTCCGATCATATGTTATATGAAATAAGAAAAACTTAATTTGGAGATGTAAGAGACTAAAGACATTTTTTCTCCATGAATGTTTAAGAAGGCCTATTTTCTATGTTCTAAGTACTAGATTTGAGTATTCAGATTTAACTTAGAATTTCTGCTATATAAAGATATCAATTCACAGGCACATTAAAATATCATATGTAATAAGATAGAGTTCAATAGTTGTAGAGTGCATCCTCCAAAGAGGGTTCAAGTTGCTACAATACTTTGTAAAAAAGTAGTTATAACTGGCATGTCCATTTCAACTATGTTTTATTTGTTTAGAGATATATATGGTCAGCAAACTACCAAAGAACAGGCTACTTATGGTTTATTTGCAGGCGATTCCACTGTTCTTGTCAGAGCTTTCTTTAGATCTTTCGTGTTTTACATTTGGTTTCAGGATCTCTACTCTGTTTGCTTCAAAGGATCTTTACTATTTTGGCTTCAAAGTTTGGTAAAGAATTTTGAATGCTTTTTTATGCGTAACTGAAATATACTTTTTAGGTAACATTCTTTGACTTCTAAAAAGCCATGTCAATTGCTAGTTAAATCTGATGCTCTATATCAACTTTGACTTTATGACTACTATTTTATCTATTTTGTTTGTTTATGATTTTCTTATTAAGTATCATCTTGATCTTGGTATTTCTTATTAGTATAATGCACATTAAAATGCATGGAACTTCGCGTAGAATTTCACTCAATTCCAAGTGTTTTAGAATTATCTGATACTGATAAACTTTGTTTACAACTTGGTGTTGCGTAATACAACTTGTTTTCAAGAATAAATGCATGCAATTTTTGTTCTGTTTTCAAGTATAAATGCATGCAAATTTTTTTTACTTTGATATATAAGTGACATTAGATTTACAATAATATAGGCTTGGTCTTGATTATTTGACATGGTAGGTTATGTGTTAGTTTTTTATTGTACTAATTATATTAGTGGCTTTAGATATAAAGTTGCTCAACCTTTATGATTATGATTCATTGCAAATGTAAATGTTCTTATTATTCTAATGTTTGAGATAAACTTTATGATTATGATTCATTGCAAATTAAATCGTTCTTATTAATCTAATATTTGAGATAACCTTCCATCATTCTCTCTTAACAAATTATCATTTTGCCAAATTTCCCTTGCATATAAGGGTATTAAAACTGAATGAATACAAACACATTTTGTTGTGTTGGAGAAAGGAGAAAATCTTCTTCTCATTTGAGATTTCAGAAGAAAAGGTAATGATTTTGGTCTCTTCTTCTCCATTTATAGCTCTTCTCTCTATCTTTATTCTACTGTCACTATTACATGTTTGTTGATGCAATATGCTTATATTCCAATTGTCCCCCATATTGTCATATGATTATAATGGTCATAAATATATATTATAATTTTTTTTTATCTGTTTGCATATTAAAACAAAGATATTATAAAATTAATTATTTTTTAATATGTTTGCAGATACCATAGAGCTCCCAGAAAGAGATTGTTGGGTACTGTGCACACGTGATCTTTGCACTCTCTCTCTTCTTCAACAATGAAGAAAGAGGGGTCTTTCTAAATAAAACTTAAATTAGTAGGAAAAGGATTTTACATAGTCTTACACTCAAACACATAATGATCTTAATTAATTTATTTGAAATTAACTTTGAATATAAGTTACACAGGATAATTTTTGTATAAAAACATGAAAAATCATGACTTTTATACCATAAAATTATTATCATTCAAATTCAAATGTATCGTCAGGTTTGATGCAAAGTCATAATCTACAAAATAAGAGCCCAAGCATATAAACAACAAATAGGAATGAAATATTATTTGAGGTTGTTTTGTCTTCTAGACTTGGGAGGAGAAAAGACGATAAGTTGTTGTTTTGATCTAATTTGGATCGAAAGAGAAAATATGAAACGGTAAAGAGAAGGTGCGTTGATGCATTGATGGTGAGATTGTTTTTTGACAATACAAAATTATTAATTAATATTTAATTCAAAATTGAAATGATAATATTTTAAATTAGAATAGAAATAACTCAATCAGAAATAAATTTTTTATAAAAATCCTTTTTTTTTGAAAATATTTTTTTGATTGATTATTACAATAATTGAAAATAATGGA
>NW_021319871.1:589034-591484 GCF_001605985.2 Dendrobium catenatum | reverse complement strand
GTCTTAATGTATATTAATTTCTCAAATAGTCAAATATCATTAACCATGATATATCTTCAAAAAATTATCTTAATCAGGCACGAATCTCAAGACAAAATCAAGTTGCAAACTTTTGAAATTAAATATGGAACCATCCGAACTCCAATTTCATCAAACATGCAGTCGAACTAAACATCTCAAAAATAGGAACATAACGACATCATTTGACTCAATCCAAGCCCAAATGGGTCCAAATCAAAGACCCGAAGCACTTCAGAAGGTTCAAACCATAATTTGGATTACCAAATAAACACCAAATGTAACATGCTTATAATCGAATTGAGCGGCTCAACGAGACAAATCCAACAAGCCCAAGATCACTGAATTTTGATATCATTAAGACATTCAAAAGTTCAGTAAATGATGCATAATCAAGGGAGTCAACATCGAAAGACCATTCAAACTACTCTTAACTTTTCCTTGACTTTCCTCCTATTTACAGGTCATGCCACTCTTAGAAAGCTATAAATAGATCATTCATTTCTTATGAAAGGGAGAACCCAAGCAAGGGGGAGAAGGAAGAAGATAAACTAGAGTTTTATTGCCACCAGACTTCTTGACCCTCGCCCGATTTCCACCCGGCCACTAACTGATGCCAGACTTCTGCCTGGCCACTGAGTGACGCCAGACTTCTGTCGGGCCACTAAGTGACGCCGAACTTCCCCCTGACAACGATCTTTCTGACATCTGTATTTATTTTTTATAAATTTTGTATTTTCAGGTTATACAGAAAATGAGTTATTAATCGGAGAACCTCTACAACATATGAGAGGAATACTGAAATGTGAACAACCTAATGAAACTGTGTGGTTTCCCTTGCAAACTAATACATTCTCATCATCTAGTTTCAGTGTGTGCATGTACGCAGGCTTTTTCCTGTAGTTATTTTTTTTGGACATTTAGGTCATTTAAGGCAAACTCACACACACAACGCATACACATAGACTCGAACCCTAAACCTCTTAGTTGGAAGCCTAAGCTCTCAACCAATCGGCCAAGGAGAGTTGTGTTTCCTGTAGTTCTAGATTGTATTAATAGTTTATGTACTCTCCTGTCTATCCATAGACACTTTTTCAGAGTTGATTCTGATTGATGTATAAATAGCAAAACATTTTGTAATTTGTGGTAGATTAAATTCCTCATTTACTTAGTTCCAAGAACAAAAATTTTCATTTGTTATGCGAGTATGTTGATCATGAACTATGGCTTCTTCTATTTGCTGAAGTGCTATTTTGAATCCTGATCAAGCACACGTTGGGCACATTTTAGATAGCTGGCTTCAGGCACACGCTGGGGTGCTATTTTGTTCGTTAGCTAGCTCGGTTGGCTTCAAGAATTCGCCATATATCAGATAATGTGCAAATCTTTAATTTTTGCACTAAAAAGCTATGATACTGCATAACAATTGGTATCAGAGTGCAGGAGAAATCAAGATGATGACTATGCAGTGAAATCGCCATATTCATTAGTGAGAATAACTTTAGTCTATGGGAATAAAAATGAAAGCGTTGCTAGTTCATCGAAGATTATCGGAGACAATTTCCAAAGAAGGCTTCGCATCCTTAATCGATTGGGTAAGAGGAAAAGAAATGCATTTGAAAGCTCACAACACCTTACTGTTTTCTCTTGGTGACGAGGAGTTGCGGGAACGTTAGAAAGTTGTTGAAGAAGAAACAACCATCAAAGTGTGGGAGAAGCTTGAATCACCGTTCTTAAAAAGATCTCTAGGAATTAGCCTGTTCTTGAAGAAGCAGTTGTACACATTGCAAATGGATGCATCTAAGGATCTAAGGAAGCAAATGAACAAATTCTATAATATTATATTAGATCTCAAGAAAGTGGAATTGAAGATTGAAGAGGAAGACCGGTGTATCATTATATTATGCTCCTTGGCGAAATCATATGAGTATATAGTAGATACAATGCTATATGGAAAACAGACATTGACGATGACTGAGGTGTTCTTTCAGGCTACACTGACTTAGATTTTACGAGATATTTAGGATACATGTTTATTGTATTTGGTAATCTGGTAAGTTGGAGGTGTTCTTGGCAACAGGTAGTTGCATTGTCTGCCAAAAAAGTAGAATTCATTGCTGCCACTGAATCAATCAAAGAAGGCATTTGGTTATAGGGATTTGTTAGAGAGCTTGGGTTCTCTCAAGACAAATTCAATGTGTTTTGTAATAATCAAGGATCCATACAACTAATGAAAAATCGTATTTTTCATGAAAGATGCTGTTTTGAATCCTAACTTCAAGCACACGTTGCAACGCATGTTAGATAGCTGGCTTCAGGTAATTGCATATGGGGCAGAATCAGTCTTAATTTTCAGGAGGGACAAACATAAGTAAATGTGTAGAGATTTTTTTTGTCATAAGTATATTTATAACCAAAATTTATTCCAGGAA
>NW_021319871.1:531194-581530 GCF_001605985.2 Dendrobium catenatum | reverse complement strand
GAGTAGAGTTTGTTGTCGTTGGGTTCGTATTTTCGAGACGCTCAATTTAACTGTAAGTTTGCTGAAATCAGTGTTGAGATGGTCTCCGAATTAATTTTTAAAGTTTCTAACTTGATTTTGCATCGAGATTCACGTATTATCAAGATAATTTTTTAACGACGTATCAATAATATTTTACATTAGATTAGAAATAACTGAATCATAAATAACCTCTTTATAAAAATCACTTCTTTCTGAATAAAAATACTTTTTTTGATTGATTATTAAAATAATTGAAAATCATAGAGCATTTACTATCTAAGAATCAATTAAATTTTAATTAAAAGATTTATTTTTGATTCAAATATGTAAACACAACTTATTTTTCTCTCTAAAAAATTTAAATGCAAAAAGTTGAAATATTTATCCAAGTTTTTCTTGTAGGGCTATAAATTATAAAATTTGTTATTATAATAATTATTGTAATGTTCATTAAGGTATAGTTATACTTGCTCCTGAGCTCCTCTATTAAAAAAGAAAACTAAAGTTTATAAACTATTTTTTTATTTTTTTAAATTTAAATATAAATCATTGGGATAAAAGATAGAAATTTTCAAAGCTTATCTCATGTAAAAAAAACAATGTTTCATATTGAATACGATCATTATAAAAAAAAAATCACAAATGAAATTTACTCTGATCAAATATATTACATAATCAATTTTTTCATTGGTAATTTGATTTTAAAATTATTTATAGCATTAAATTGCTAAAATGAAATTATTATTTTAAATGAAATTTAATGAATTAAAAAAGTAATTTTCTCTCAATTTTTTTTTCGGTTAATTTTTTTATCATGCAATTAAAAAAAAATCATGTGAATTTAATAAACAGTCATTTTAACTAGTTCAACGAAACGACATGAAGAGCCGGTCTACATCTTTCTTCGTTCGTTCGTGAGGTAGAGTGCGGCGTCCGTTTGCGAGCGCCTAGGGCATCGCTTCTTGCCTTCGTTCCTCCGGTGCTCGAGCTGCTAGCTGCTCCGGTTAGGTCCGTTGGGAGTTCTATCAATCGCTCTTCACTCTTCATTTTTTTTTTGGCTGAAGTTTTTCCTGTGCTCGAGCAGGAGAGGACTTGGCGAGTTGGCGTTTAGAGGCGTTCTTCCTGTGCTCAGGCATCAGTTATGTTCGTGAAGCCTCTTGATGGGTATATTGTAAAGAAATTTCTCCTTTATATCATCTATTTTTCATTTTTTTTGCTGAGTTTTTTTCCTTTCGACTGAAGTGGAAAGGCATATCTGCGGAATGCCGAATGCCGATTGTGTTTTCTTGGACGGTTAAAACGTAATCCTAAACAAAATTTCTTCAAAATATTGTGTGAGGTTGGTCAGGAATAAAAAAATCTATCACGATTTAGATCGTACACATAAAACAGAGTTTTCACAGACAACATGGTTGCTAAACGTTTTCTTACAAACTACAGTTTCGTATTTCTTAGAAAATATTATAACTTAGCTTTCAATCACCTTAAAAAAAAACTCGAATATAGCTCAAATTTATGATTAAATTTTTTTTTCTTTAGATATTAACATTGATCTAAATTTATATATAATCAACTGAATCAACTTCTAAAAAAATACAATATTTTTCATAGACAAATCACAAATTTGACTATTAAAGCTGTCTAATTAAATAAAAACTCCTAAAACAAGTCAAAAATTTTGTTTTCCAAAATTTTGTGGTCTTCTAATTAAATCTTTGAATCATGTTGAGTAAATCTTGTGGTGTTTAATTTATTCTTTGTAAATATTTTTGAAGAATTTCTATCCCTGCAACCTTAGGTTTTTGTGTTTTCATTCCTAATTCTTAATACATTTGATGAAGTGCCATCTGATAGTCTAGAAGCAAATGATGCTGTGGTGGAGGAAATAAGGTTGTAGAAGAAAATGCTATAGGTACATGTAAGCATGATGAAGATGCAAATCCTATTGCAAAAAAAAAAAGAGAAGACATCATCTGTTTGGGATGAGTTTAAGGAAGTGTAACTTGCTAATGGTCAGAAGAAAGGGGAATGCATTCATTGTAGGAAGACCCTTTCCATAGGAAGTATAGGGTCGACAACACAATTTAGACGTCATCTAGATTGTTGTGCGATTAGGATTCGTTTCATAAGAAACCAAAAAGTACTTCATTTACAACCAAAGGAGATTGATTCTGCTGCTGACAACTCACAAGAGAGTGCTAGTTTGACAATCTTCTTTTATGATAATTTTAAAGTTAGACAGAGTATAACACACTATATTTTGATCAATGAAAAGCCATTTTCTGTTGTGGAATATTTTGGCTTTAATCTTGTTTTGAAGTCAATGTCTTCCTATTTTTTGAAATACTCAAGAATAGCCCATAGCGATGTTTTGTTAGTTTATGAGAAGGAGAAAAAAAAACTCCAGAATGCACTAAAAAGCATAAATATAATCAGTTTTACAACAGACATTTGGAAGTCAAATAACCAATGAATATCATATATGGTAGTCACAGGCCATTATGTGAACTCAAATTGGAAGTTGTAGAAGTGTGTATTAACTATTAAGTTTTCTTCACTTATCTCCTCACACATCAACATAAATTGTTGACACTTTTTATAAGTCACTTAATGAATGGGGTTTGAAGTGTAAAGTAATCACACTTTTAGTTGATAATGCATCTAATAATGACCGTGATATTTGACATTCAGAAGAAATTATTTTTTGTTGGAATGATTTTTCATATTCGTTGTTGTGCCCACATATTAAATTTGATGGTTAAAGATGATATTAAGAGTGTTGAGTTTGTTGTTAAAAAAAATTGTATCTGGAAAAATTAGTAGGAAACCTGCAAAATTAGATTTAGATAATTATCTGGAAGATGGATTGGTGATTTGTTCAATTGGTAAGACATTTGATGTTATTGGGTGGTGGAAGAGTAAAAAAAAAAAATTTCTCCATGCTTTCTTCATCTTCGTCCACCTGCAATTGATAACAAGAGCATTAGAAAGTTTGTCAAAATTTGAAGATAATGAAAAATATATTAATGAAATAATTAATTAGATACTACATAAATTCACTTTTCCAAGCCTTTAATATCTTCTCATAAATATTGATACAAATCTACAAAATATTTAAAAAATGATAAATCATTAAATCAATTGACTTTAGTTACAATTATAAAAAATTTTACGTAAAAAGCAATTTATCATGAAAAACATCTTTAAGTATACGGTATTGGTATCTCGATTTCATCATTGTCATCCTCTTTCTGCAAAGTATGTTAGTGATAACATACACATTCAACAAATTACAAAAGTATTAAAAATGAGCACCCTTGTCCTGCCCTTCAAATCATAGTGATCATGAACCCAATTTGATGCAATCAATTATCTATAAGGTAGCTAGATTGCATATAAACTTTCGCCTTCCTTTCAAAAAACACAAGAAATGAAACAAAATGACACCATACAACTTTTAGATTTAGAACTTAAAAACACCTAAAACTGTTTTTCGTAGTTTGAGAAGAAAGATACAAGCGGGGTGAACACTTGCGGCGAGAAAAAGTAGATAAGAAGCCTTAGATGAAGTCAAAGAGAGGAGAAGAGAAAGTGGATATAGCTCGCAAGCTATCCAAGAAGAAACTCTCAGTTTTTTAGCTCCAAAATCATCCATAATCTTTTCTAAGATGTCACAAATCAGCCACTATATATAGGAGAAGAGAGGGATCCAAGCAATTTAATCAGCCGCCCAATATATCCAATCAACAAAGGGGAGGTAGAAGGCTAAAAGGCAGCCAAAGGGAGCAGCACCCGAAAGGTTAGTAGGACACAACCAACGAACAGCCAATGCCAGGGGGAAAAAATCGGGCTGGCAGGAGAGCTGAAGGGGCAAAACAGAAGGGGATGAATCCGGCTTGGCAGAGGAAACGAAGGGCCACAGAGGGGATGAATCGACCCTCCCCCCCTCCCCCCCTTTGCCTACATCAAATTCTCCCCTGGTTGAAAGAGCTCATCTCCGGATGAGAATACTTAAGAACTTTCCTGACGAGACGAAGGCGCCACATCCAAATCTTGAATCAAGGTCAAATTCTCTCCCGGTTGAAAGAGCTCATCTCCTGATGAGAATACTTAAGAACTTTCCTGATGAGACGAAGGCGCCGCATCCAAATCTTGAATCAAAGCTGCATATTTCATCTGGATCACTTCTCTTTCTTGCTTAAACTGGTCTTGTATAATTTTCTTTTTCTTCTCGTATTTTTCTGTACACAAGTGCATTTTTATTTGAAGTTTGTATAACTCATTTTGAATCGATCGGTAAAACTACCTTGGGAAGGAACCCTTAGTCGGTTGCAATTTGGACTTCAAGATTACCTGGTTGATTTTCACCCATGGTTTCATGTGTTTCCATTTTTCTAAACACTTAAAAAAGCAAGACACAAAAAACCTAAGCTTTGATACCAAATTGATGCAATCAATTATCTATAGGGTAGTTAGATTGCATATGAACTTTCATATTCCTTTCAAAAAACACAAGAAATGAAACAAAATGACATTTTACAACTTTTAATTTAGAACATAAAAACACCTAAAACAGCTTTTCGTAGTTTGAGAAGAAAGATACAAATGGGGTGGATACTTGTGGCGAGAAGAAGTAGATAAGAAGCCCGAGACGAAGTCAAAGAGAGGAGAAGAGAAAGTGGATATAGCTCTCAAAATATCTAAGAAGAAGCCTTCATGTTTTTAGCTCCAAAAATCATTCATAATCTATTGTAAAATGTCACAAATCAGCCACTATATATAGGAGAAGAGAGGGAGCCAAACAGCCTAATCAGCCGCCCAATATTTCCAATTAGCAAAGGGGAGGCAGAAGGCCAAAAGACAGTTGAAGGGAGCAGCACCCGAAAGGCTAGAAGGACACAGCCAACCAACAACTAACGCTAGGGGGAAGGAACTAGGCTGGCAGGGGAACCGAAGGGGCAAAACAGAGGGGACTTGCTTATATTTTTTTACTATACATCTAATTCTTGAAGAGTTGAATTTGCCACAACAAAATTAATGGGACTTGCTTATATTTTTTGTTAAGTGTTACTAACTTTACATGACTTGATATTAAACTTAATGAATAATATTTGTCATTAAGCGAATATAGAGATCAATTGCATATTTAATTTTTAAATTTGTAAACAAAGTGACTACAATGTGTTTGAATATTATGCAATGTTTAAATGTCTTGTAGCCAAATATTGTTTTTCTATATACTAGTATTCTATTATTATATGTTTTATTAAAGGCCTTGGTAAAAAAAGAAATATTAAATAAGTAAATAAATTTTTTTTTGAGGCTTTATACAAAGCTTTAGATTTTAAGATTGTACTATGATTAAACATTGTTTGGATTACATCATCTATGATTAAACTTGAGGCTTTCTCTTGTTCGGATTACATCATCTATGATTAACTAGTTCCTATAATTATTTTATTTAATTTTTTTCATTTTTTATGTATTTGCATGCTAGTTGGATGGAAATCTTTCTGGCATGGTGAACCTGGTGACTATTAAATTCTAGCGGAAGCTAGCTCCTTATACTTGTGTGAGGCTTGTATTGGTGGTATTTTAGTGCATTCATTCCTTATTTTTATCTTTTCAATGCTTTTTTTATTGGTCTGCCAGTGTAAATGGATTAGTCTAATTTCATATAATTTGAATTTTTTATTGTGGTGCTATATTTGATTGATTTGTGATTTACTTTGATCTTGAGTCTCTATGAGAAGTTTTTTATCTTGCGATGATTAAATTATCATCTGTTCAAAATTTTCTTGTTTTTTGATTTTCATTAAACGAGAAATATTGGTTTAAATTGGTGATGTGTGAAGTGTAAATTTTGATTTCATATAATGATTGCATTACTTCATAGAATTATATTAGAAAACTCTAGATCTTAAGATGACACACATCACTTCTTTAAATGTATTTCAATTAGAACGCCTGAACCATATGAAAGCTTTTACACATTGTTTTTGCAGATGAACATTTAATGAGCAAATGGCATGAAACCCCAATATTTGTATATTAAGTTGAAGAATTTTAAATCATGAAAAAAATTCATTTAACACTAAATTAAAAAAATGTTAACCATTAAAGATTTAGTTACGACTAATTATTATTCAACTGATACCTAGAATTAATAGTACAACAACAACAACAAGCCTTTATCCCACTATGTGTGGTCATCTACATGAATATTTTTTTTCCATTGTGTCCTATTAAGTGTCAAATTATCATCTAAATCTAATAAAGAGAGGTCATTTCTATTATTTTATAACCAAGTCTTTTAGGTCCACCTCTTCCTTTCTTAATATAAATCAAATCTAGTACATCTACTTTCCTAACTGAGTCATCGAAAGGACGCCGTTTTATGTGGCCAAATCATCTAGACTTTCTTTAATCTTACTTTCCATTGGAGCTACTCCAACCTTTTCAAGTATGTGCTCATTTCATATGCTCATTTCATATACTGTCTTTAAGAATTAAGCCACTCATCCACCTGAGCATCCTCATCTCTACAACACTTAACTTAATATTTTGTTTCTCTTTTAATGGCTAACATTCTGTACTATAAAGCATTGTAGGTCTCATTACAATCATATAGAAAATTCCCTCAAGTTTGAGAGGGACTTTTCTATAACAAAAAAAAAGGCCGATGCATTCCTCCACTTCAACCATCCAACTTGAATTCCGCTAATAATAGCCCAATCTATTTCACTATCACTCTGAACAATAGACCCAAAATATTTAAAATGTGTGCTCTTATTAATGACTTGATCACTCAAACTCACAATCCCCCACTAGTTCTATTTTTTTATACTAAATTACACTCCACATATTCAGTTTTAGATCTACTCAAATGAAAGCTTTTAGGATCTAAGGTTGACATCCATAATTCAAGTTTACCTTCAACTCCCTCTCTAGTCTTATCAACAAGAATAATATCATTAGCAAAAATCAGACACCAGGGTATAACCTCTTGCAAATGTCTAGTGAGAACATCCATAGCTAAAGCAAAAAAGATATGGGCTTAAGGCTTATCCTTGATGAAATGCAATTGAAATAGGAAAATACTTGGTCAAACCACCTTTCTTTGAACACAAGTAACATCTCCTGCGTACATATCCTTGATGACTTGAATATAAGTATTATTAACCCCTTTCTTATGTAGAACTCCCCATAGCACCTTGGAACTTTATCATATGCTTTCTCTAAATCAATAAAAATCTCATGTAGATCCTCCTTATTATCTCTATACTTCTCCATCAAACCTCTCAATAAATGTATAGCTTTCATAGTAGACCTACTTGGCATGAATCCAAATTGATTTTGAGAAACATTAGTGTCACGCCACAACCTATGCTCCATAATTCTTTCTCATTGTTATAAATTATGACACATTAACTTAATTCCTCTATAATTCACACAATTTTGTGCATCACCTTTATTCTAAAAAGTAGGAATCAACACACTCATTCTCCACTCATTTGACATTTTTTTAGTTTCCAAAATAGTATTAAAAAGTTTAGTAAGCCAAGAAATTCCTTCATCTTCTAAGCATTTCCACACCTCTATTGGAATATCATCAGGTCTAACATTTTTTTCACACTTCATTTTCTTTAAAGCCTCTTTAACTTCAATATTACTAATATGTCATTTAAAAAAAATCTTTATTTTCATTTAGGGTGCTAAGATCACTAATGTCAATTGCATTCTCATAATATTCATTAAAAAGTTTAGCAAAATATCTCATCCACCTTTGTTGAATACCCTATTCTAATAAAAATATTTTTTGATCTTCATCCTTAATACACTTCACTTGAATTAAATCCTTACTACTATTATCTCTTTGTTTAGCTAACTTATACATATATCTTTTGTCATCCTTAGTATCTATTCTATTATATAAATCATTAAAAGCTAAAATCTGTGCATTGCAAATTGCTTTCTTAGACTTCTTACGAGACTCTTTATATCTTTCCCAATTATCAGAGTTTTTACAGCTAAACTAATTTTTTTTTAAATCTTTTCTTGTATAGTTTGATTAGATATTGGAGCTCAAACTTTTTCTTAACAGTGTCAGAAAGTTATATTTAAACAGCTCCGAGCCCTTCTTTTTGAGGCACTAATCAACTTTAAAACAAATCTCTTATTTTGTGAGTTCCATAATTTAATTTATATTATAAACTACAAAATGAGTGTGCAAAGTTGATTTAACACTTGAGCTTTGTGCGGTTCAAAACATTAACAGTTTGCTAATAGCAGTGGACACTTAGGATAAATAACAATGACATTCAAGAGATTCATTTGATCATGAAAATAATTCTTATGCATTAGGATGAGGTAATCACCTCCAACTTTTAATAGACTTACCTTATCTTTCTTTCTTTCGGTATCAATTGTGAATATGTGATGCACATTTATCCTTTATGTATTCTCTTTCTTGTAGTTAGGCCCGTTAAAAGTATTTGGAATATAAAATTGCACAAAAATCACTCCAAGTTTGATTCGACTTAAGTCAATGAAGTCTTTGAACTTGAAGTAATTGTAATATAAAATTGCACAAAAATCACTCCAAGTTTGATTTGACTTAAGTCAATGAAGTCTGAACTTGAAGTAATTTAATCGAATATGGTTTAAGTTTAGCTGAAATCAATTCAAATTAGCTTGAATTGTGCCTACTCAACTTGATGAATTCTGGCTTTGAGTCAAACAATAATCAACAATTTAAAATTTTGAGTTGCACCAAACTCATTTGAATTCAGCTTAATATCAACCTACTTATATAGGCAATGCACTTGCAAGTACTTTTTGTAATTTTGTATGCCTGTTATACTCTTAAGAGATAAAATATACTTGCAGATTATTATACAGGTTGCATGCTTGTTTTTCCAGGTTCCGGCTCCCATACACTATGCAAAATTAACTGGTAATTTTGCATATCACCCTTTTTGTATTCACATGCACAATTTTGAATCTTAAAATATTTTGCTGTCTTATGTGTTAGGTTTTAGTATCAATTGAGAGGCCTTACAAGGAACAAGGAACATGGTTATGCATTTCGGATATGGTTATAAGTTATAACTAGGCTTCTCGTATCGTACAAGGTGCAGTCATTGTGCATTTCCAGTAATGAGAGTAGCTCTGATTTTTGCTTTAACTATTAGAGCTATATTGTCAAATATCTCAGTGATCCTAAGCAGCCTACTGGAATAGATGCAATCAAACTTATTGAACAGAAAGGCAGTATGCGGTTGTCTGCTTCACTACAAAATCTGCTGACATATACTACAGTAAATCCTGGAGAATGTGATTCTGTGACAGAGAGAAGTTATAACGGTATCAAATCTTCACGTGTTTTACAAAGAGAAGGTGCAGCTTCAAGCTTTTCAAAGGAGAAATCCTTATCAGCTTCTACATTGATATCTAAGCAATGGATACGAGCAAGCATATGTTTTTCTTTGCTTCTCCTATTGTTTTTGTTTATGTACGCCTGCTCAATATATTATAGGAAATCTTTCCAACATGTGACATCCAAGTATTATGTTATTCTTGATTGTGGAAGTACTGGCACTAGAGTGTATGTTTATCAGAACTCAATGGTTCAGGATAAAGGTGATAGAGTCTTACCATTTTCATTAAAATCTTTACCCGAAGGGTTTCAAAATAAAGCCATTGGTCAAAGTGGTCGTGCTTATCGACGGATGGAAACTGAGCCGGGTTTTCATAAACTTGTACACAATGAGACCGGCTTGAGGGCTGCCATCAAACCACTTCTAAAGTGGGCTGAGAAGCAAATACCCAGTCATGCTCACCAAACTACAACCCTCTTTCTATATGCTACAGCTGGGGTTCGTCGTCTGCCAAACTCTGATTCACAATGGCTTCTAGACAAGGCATGGGCTATTCTAAAGAATTCTTCATTCTTGTGCCACAGAGAATGGGTCAAGATCATTACGGGAATGGAGGAGGCTTACTATGGATGGGTAGCTCTTAACCATGACAAAGGCATGTTGGGATTGTCACCAGCTAAAGGAACATTTGGTTCGCTTGATCTAGGTGGTTCATCATTGCAAGTAACTTTTGAAATAGACAGACCTGTTTATGATGGGACAGGCATAAATTTGAGCTTGGGAGCTGTTAACCATCATTTGAGTGCATATTCGCTGCCTGGCTATGGACTCAATGATGCATTTGATAAATCTGTTTTTCATCTTTTCAAAAGGCTGGCAAGAAGTAACAAACTTGCCTTGATTAATGAAAAAATAGAGCTTGGGCATCCATGCTTACAAACTGGTTATAGGGAAGAATACTTTTGTTTCCAGTGTGCTATGGTAAACTCTGAGGGAAGCCCTCTGACTGGAGGTAGAGCTGTGGGAAAAAGTGCTGCTGGATTGCCCATTACGTTGTTTGGTGCTCCGCAATGGGAGGAATGCAGTGCACTTGCAAAGCAAACAGTCAGCCGATCTGAATGGTCAGACTTAAGCCCATCAATTGACTGCAAAGTCAAACCTTGTGCTCTTAGTGACAGCTTACTTCAGCCACATGGAAAATTTTATGCCACTTCCGGTTTTTTTGTAGTCTTCCGATTTTTTAATTTAACCTCTGACGCTTCCTTGAATGATGTGCTACAACGAGGTCAGGAGTTTTGTGCAAAAACTTGGGATGCTGCAAGGAGAAGCGTCTCCCCGCAGCCTTTTATAGAACAGTATTGCTTCAGAGCTCCATATATAGTCTCTCTCTTAAGGGATGGGTTGCATATTGAAGATGAGGATGTTTTCGTTGGCTCTGGTAGCATCACATGGACTTTGGGTGTTGCCTTGTTGGAAGCTGGGCAAGCATTTTCAAGCAGAGTTGACCTGGGCTTCAGAATCCTGCGGACAGATATAAGTCCTAGTGTTCTTCTTCTATTAGTTTTGATGTCAGTTACTGTGCTTTTCTGTGCACTCAATTGTGTGAGCAACCCAGTCACAAGAATTTGGCAGCGTCCTTGTCTTCCGTTATTTAGACGTAATAGTTCAGCTTCCTTAGCAAGGGGCATCCCTTCTCCTTTTGGCTTGCCAAGATGGATTTCTATTAACACAGGTGAACTTTTTAACACTAATGTTTTTAAGGACTTCGGCTCGGCAGTTTTTTGGTATTAAAATTTGTCAAAATACAATAAAAACGTAATGCTTAAAAGTTGTTCCAAATGAATCTTTAATCACTGAAGACCTCCGGAAGTAAGCAGTGGAGCCTTCATATCTAGGCTGTATAACCATGTTGCGCTGGATCAGCTGCTCATGGACAATCTTATCAAAGCGCAAACAAATATTGCTGTATAATGTGTACTCAAATGTGCATATATGCAAAATTTTTGAGATCAGAAGTTTAACATTTCAAAACTGCAGGAAACAGCAGCTTTTACTGCAGAAATTCAACTAATTTGTATGCAAATTTCAGCAGAATGGGTGCAGATTTGTGGGGGAATAGAACAAGTGAAAACCAAGAGCAAGACATCACATGGTGGTTAGAAGGAGATGACACACCTTTCATGAAAAGGAGTTGAAGCAACAAATTCCTTGAGCGCAGAATTTTCAGTTTTGATACCAACTGAAAGAGAAGTTTGCAGTATTTCTCTATTTCTTGATCTTGCTGTGGTATTGCAAAGGATGATGGAGAGTTTCTTCTTGCTGCTGCAAGGGACAGCAGCAGTAAAAAAGGAGGAAGACAGGAAGCTTGAGGAAGAGGGAGGAGAGATGAGGAAGAGGGAGGAGAGATGACAAAAAGATGGAGAGGGTAACAGGGACATGGTTAGGGTTGCAAACATAGTATCTAATACAACTAAAAGAAACCTAACAATGACAAACATGTCCATGAAATGAAACTTTAAACATGAACTAAGCATTATGTAGCTGATTTTGATCTATAGATGTTGAAGTGTTGGGTGTGAGTTGAGTTCTATAATCCTCCAGCATTAAACAATATTGGGTTAAGATGTTGAGTTCAATATTGTGTTTCTCTAATGTAAGTTTGATTTCAATGTTATTAATAGTTAGTGCTGTGAGCTGAGTTCTATAATCCTCCAGCATTAAACAATATTGTGTTAAGTTCAAGCATTGATAGTTGGCACCTCTCTAGGTTGAAGAGAAGATGGCCAACAATGAGGAGATCATTGTTGAGGTCAACTGGGAAGAGTTGAGGGGAAAAGAGAAATATTTTACAAAAAATTTAAGTGATTTAGCATTGTAGCCTTCATGTACTATTGGAGTGGTGGGAGTACTTTCACTATTCTAGGAATAAGGGAAGTTACGAGCTTTTAGGCTTCCTAGCTCTCATTTTTTCTCTTTCAGGGTTGGAAGAATACATGTGCTTGAGTTTGGTTTCAATGTTATCTTGATGAACCATAGATTTGAAAATCCCCAATATTTGTTTTTTTTTAGGAGGCTAAGGAGAGGGTATTTATAGCCAACTTCCCTAATTGAGGCAACGTTGAAGTGGACGATGACAGACAACTAGTTTAACGATGATAGTGGTAGTGGGCTTGGAGACCATCAACTGCCCGTTGTAGGACATCATATGATTGAATGGCTGACTGCTGATGTGGTCCTCAAGGTCGATAGGAATGCGAGGTAGAGAGATGTTATGATATGGTGGGTATATTGCTGGTGTGCTTGTTAATTAATCCATATGGGAAGTGACTATGTTATGAGTCTTGAGCAATTGGACCAAGTGACGGTAGTTCTGTTGTGTCATTACAAAAAATGAGGAATTTTTTGGGGTTTAAGGAACCAAGTAGTCGATGGAAAATTAGAGATATGGGTGGATGTTCTTAGAGTTGATTATGTTAGTGTCTCCTTGATGATTTGACTGCTTGAAATTGAATATAATGGGTGACAAGTTTTTTTGTATCTAATTGGTCATGGAGATTGAAATTGGTTATTCTTTGTAGAGTAGAAGTGACTAGGATTGGCACTAGGTGCCTCATTAGAGCTATATTGGGCCATGTTTTGAATTTGATTGGATTATATTGGTAGGACAGTCGAAGCAGATTTATAATATGGTGATAACTCTGCAAGGTGTGTCAAATGGGCATTGCACCTCAACAAATAGACGTTGAGAGTTGTATACTTGTTATTGCAAATATTGTTGCCTTTAATATATCACATGAGAGAATCTTAATTGACGTGATAAAAGGTTTTTCATACATGTATGAGAAGCTATGATGCACAGACACAGACACAGCGATACGAATATGACACGACACGAGACATATCAATTATTGAAAATATAAGATACGAACACTAGTTACGAACACTAGTTGGACACAATATTATAATTTTTATATTTTAAATAGTGTATAAAAATTTAATAAGTATAAGATTAAAAATAATTTAGAAATAATAAGTCATTTAACTAGACTTTGCGCTAAAAATGATTAATATTAGGATGTCGAGAGTCGGACATCAATGTTGTGTATTAGGGAGATGACAATGTTGTTGAGAGTCGGGTATTGATGTTGTGTAGTAAGTATCGTGGGTCAATGTCAATAGGGAATCTGTCATTGATGTTGAGAGGGCGTTAGCATCGATGTTAAGATGATGTCAGACAAAGATAAGCTGTTAAGTTGTGGGTTAAAATTTGCTAGCGCAGAGCATCAATGTCAAGAGTGTTGGACTTTAATGTTGAGATGATTTTGAAATGTCGATGTTATTACGACATATACGTTGATGCTGAGATGACATCGGATATTGTTATGAAAATGAGAATATTTGATGAATCAGATATTGAGTGCGACCGATTGATTTGGTGTTATAGAGGAAATAAAAAATTTAGTTTTTATATTTTAAATAAATAAAAATTTTAAATACAAGAAATTATATTAATTTTTTTTTATAAAATATTTAAGTCACACATGTCCAATGTATTTTTAATATTTTTTTATTAGACAAGTTTCGGTGTGTTCGACACGTGTCTGATGAGTGTCTGACGCGTGTCGTGTCGGACACTGCTCGCCTCTTTGAGGAGAAGTGTCGTTGTATCATAGATGATAAGCTATGTTGCACTGATACGGATACGGCGACATGGATACGACACGATACAGATACGGGACACGTCAATTCTTAAAAATACAGGATACGGGTATGGCGTCTCTCGTATTTTCCCGAACAAGTGCTGTTTTTCTGCTGTAAACAGCAGAAATCTGCTGTTTTCCTGCGTGGACAGCCAGTTGGCTGCTGTTGGTTCTCAGATTTTGGATAGGTTGCTTGTGAATACAAGCACTTCCTATCATATTTTAATTGGATACGACTTTGGCGTATCCGACACGTATCAGTGGAGTATCGGAGGCGTATCCGTGTATCGGTGAATCGGATACAGCACGCCTTCATAAATAGGTGTATCGGTGCAACATAGATGATAAGCCTTTGGTGGTGAACAAGGTATATCTAATTAGAATTTTTTTTTTTTATTTCTTGATTGATTTAAGTGCTTCCAAAGTGACACATCATTAAGTTCAATCATATCATATGCTATTTAAGCTTGGTTGATCTCAACTTCAATGACAAAGTTCATATAATGAATTTACTATTTTTACTATCAGAATTATGTGGTTGTCAGTAGTTTGTACAGGTCTATGAAGTTGAAGCTCAATGATATCCATGGCCTAATAATCTTTAAGTGAGAACATCAAAAGATTACAATAAGGTCAATGCCCAGTTGATGCTTTGAATCTTGAGAGCATATGAAGAAGTGTTGAAAGAGGCAAAAAATGGAGGTAAATTTATATCTCGACAGAGGATTCATTCCAAGGTTTGCAGTGATGCACGTTGGCAATCTGACAACTTTGTCTACATGAAAAGGGAGTGCCCATTGGAGAATGATGGCGATAGTTCAAATTAGATAGATGAATCTATGAATGCTACATGTGAAGAGATCTATGATGCACTAGTCCTTAGTGTGAATAGTTTTATGGAGTGTTGGATTTTGGACTTAGGTTTTATTTTATTATAATCCACCCAAAGAGTTCAGAACTAAATATTTCATTAGGGACTGTGAGAAAGTTTATCTTATTCATGGTTGTGGGCTTCAAAAATTCACGCTTCGACCTCTCCGTGGATCCCTTTCTTCTTTCTTTTTCTATTTCTGGTCGTCGAGGAGAGTTTTAACGCTTAAGTTCTCAGATAAATTTTGAGAAGATAAATTGGGCTTATAGATAAGTCACTACCCAGAGATTTTGCCCTCATTTTTGTGAGGACTTTTTTTATCTGTGTTATGGTTTCCTATAGGCGCAAGCCCCTATAGTTAATTACCCCTCCCGATAATGAGAGAGAACTTTTGATTAAGGCTAGTCAAACAGATACAGAGTATCTGGCGTGTAGTAGTAGCATGGGTTTTGGTCTTTGAGAATTTAATATTTAAAATTAAAAATTTCATCATCTTGCACTTAAAGCAGATGGTGGGGGCAATGATGATGAGCTCGATCAAGATCCCATGGTTCTGTCCTCCCGGGCCATCGTGGTCGTTGGTTTACTTAGTCACAGGAGATAGTCGACCCAACCTGACAAAAGAATCATTGTCGGCAAACATGGGTTGCTTCGTCCAAGGGTACTATGTAACTTAGGAGAATATTTGCCTAATGGGACAAATTTGATTCCACCTTAGCTAACAGAGAGCTTTGTATTCTTTCGATTATATTCTATTGATTCATTGTTCAATGATTTGAAGCCTTTGGGGAACATGCGAGCTCTGACCATGACCGTAATTTAGTGGTGCCATTTGATGGCAAAACCCTTCGGTTCAGAGGGTCCCAATCATAATCGTTTACCTGTGGTGTCATTTAGTGGCGGAATTCACAGTGTTTGATGATTTATTTTAATTCTAAATATCTGGATTTTGGGTAATTGTTTTGGAATTTTGAATTATTATGGGCATTTAGGTGTTTATACCCTTCTTAGTCGACTGATGTCTTTTGCAAGTTGTTCATGTCTGAAGATCCCCCGCCATGAGTCCTTTGCTTGTTTATTTATGCTTATTTAAATGATTTGAATCATCATTCAACATTTGCATTTTTTGAATTAATTGTACATATTAGAATTTTAGGGTCAAATTCTCTGTTGTTCAATTGCATTGTCATGTTCCCTGTTGTTTAATTTGAATAAGATCCCCTGTAATTTGCTCAAGTCATGTGCATCTTACTCTGAATTTCAATAGCACCCCGGCGTATCCTCTGTTTGGGGATATTTGGGGAGCTGGGCGTGGTGGCCTTACCACCACGCTAAGAAAAGCGTGTATGATAGGTGTCTGAAGACATCACGGCTGTAGTCTTCAATTCTATCATGCCAAGAAAGATGTGTAAGGATCTTCAGGGGTACCTTCTTTGAAATGCACAATTCTTTCCTCGCAGACACTGAAGCATATATGAGTATTTAGAATTGTCCCCGCCACACTAAGAAAAGGGTGTAAAGGGCCTACCCATCTCATCGTAGACGTCACATCGGATTCCCTCCTACCACGCTAAGAAAAGCGTGTATGGTGGTTTCCTGGCGTGTGTGACGCGCTGAGGGTAGGATTTGGAACTTTATACCTTTCGCGGCATGGTCGACGACTATATTGGCGGTGTTGGCATGTAGATCGAGGCGCACAATCTTCTTTCTTTCCCTTTCTCCTTTTTCTTTTTTTCTTTTTTTAACAACGATTAATTAAAATTAAATATAGCTAATAATAGTAATTAACAATAATTAATAATAATTAATCATAATTAGTTATCATAAATTAATTATAATTAGTTATGATAAATGATCATTAATTAAAATCAGTAGTACTTAATTATAAATAATTATGATTAATGATAATTAATTGCAATTAATCATAATTAATTAATTATGATTAATAGTACTTAATTATAATTGGTAATAATTAATTATAATCAATTATAATTAATGATAATTAATTATATTTAATCATAATTAATTGTAATTAATAAAAAAAGCTTTTTAGCAAACGAATTTATGTAGGATTTGAGCATGATTTAAGCTAGGATTTAGGGAACTGCTAAATCTCACAGCAAGTTAAATCCTCTGTTTTCCCTCTTATTGCCCTAAACCCCAGATTTACCTAATCTGGGAGTTCAACGGATGTATGAGATTTGGCGGAAGAAGTTCGAAAGAGGAAGAAAGATGGCTACCTTCGCAACGAGCAAGCTCCTGTCGTTTTTTTTTTTCCTTTTGATCCAACTAAAGAACGACAAGTAGGTGTGACTTCGGATTCTATAGGAAGAGTCGTCAGAGAAGGACAAGGGAATAAGCGGGATTGAGAGGAGTGGAGTGCGGGTTGAGCTTCAGCTGTGTTGATCGGCCGGTCGGAGGTGTTGCCGAGGCTAGATGTGCATGCGGCTGAGGAAGACTTCGGGAGGTGAGGGCTTTTTCGTGTTCGAGAACAGAGCGTGGAAGAGAGTGGGAGAAAAAAGAGCGCTAAGCTTTCCTCTCCTCTAGATTTTAATAATGAGAGTAGCCGATTGATCTAGGCGAGGACCACAGGAAATAGGACGAGCGGAGCTGCGTTTAGATGTGCGAGGTACGTATGAAGCACGTCGTTGAGGATTTGAGCGGGATTTTAGCAGTCGTGTGGAGAACATGATTTTGGCGCCGAGCAGGTACGCTGATTTGAGCTTTTTTTGTATTATGTATAGGTCAACAACAAGAAAGAGGAAGAGGTTGATGGCTAAATGACATGCTCATTGGTGGAGAGCTTAGGTCAAGCATTGACATTATCTCATCTATGTGTGTAAGAGGAGGTCAGTTGACTAAAAAGGCCTAAAGGTCTTGGTGGTACCGTGTTAATTGGCAAAGGAGATTCACCTGAGGTCAAGTCACAGTGGCTGGCAGTACATGCGGGCGAGGAGGATGGTGACTAGAGTAGGTGGTTAGTGGCTTTCAGAGATTTTGGGGCATATAGCATAGGGGGTTGCAAACGAACTAGTAATGGAAAACAAATGAGTTCGAGTACTATGCAGATGTGGAAGAAGAAAAGGTTATATCAAGTGCATAATATATATATATATATATATATCATGGCTGATATTGTTTCTTGAGTTTTATTTTGGGTATGCAAATGTATTGAATCTTATAATTATCTTTTGACAAGTGGATCATTTATGGCTGTGTAGGTGTAGGTGTATCTCACTGAACATTGTCTCTTTCCTTTTATTCTTTTTTTAGTATTTTTTATAGGTTATTTTTCTAATTCTCATGATTATCATCGCTGTCATACATGTGCTTTTTGCAAACTTTTGATGTTCTTTTTAATTTCATTCTTTTAACATCTCTCCTCTTCTCCTTTCAGGTGATGGAAGAACTAAGATGCCACTAAGTCCTACTGTTGCTGGCTCTGAACAACATCCTTTTGGCGCTGGGTATGTGCTGAGTGGTGGCAGCATTCAGTTTGGTGAACCGTCTTCACAGCCGTTGGGATTTTCACATAGTATTTCCTCTGGAAGCTTGGTTCAGTTACAATTTGGTGATGGAACTAGGTCGTTCTGGGCTCCTAACAGGGGCCAAATGCTTCAGAGTAGGAGATCCCAATCCAGAGAAGACCTTAGTTCTTCGGTTGAGGCTCATATGGTGAAAGTTTAGTATACACAGATTACTAGCCAGGTATGAGTCATTTCTTTTACTTTTAGTTAATGAACACTCTTTTATTTCTTAATACTGTTGTCCTAAGGGCCTTTTTTTTAATTGTATCTGCATGATTTACGAGTTGGCTACTTTTTGCGAGGATGCTATTGATGTGAAATGCAGAATGATAAGTTTGAATATAATTTACTTGATAGTATATTTGGAATGCTATAAATAGATCTTCCAATCACTTTATGTACTCTGCATGTAGATTAAAGTGCTGCTTCTTTAGCAGGTATGACCATTTCAACAAACCAAGCCTCCAAATGCTGCATATACAGATGATGGGAGTATTCTTTTAAGCCTTAATTACTCAGGTGCATGCTTTTTAACAAACGGAGCTTCAATGCTGGTCATCATCTCTCATTTTTACTCCAGTTTTTTAAATTTTTTTAGTTATTGATATTATAATTTATATATTTAGGGTATTTTGTTACTCATAGTTTCCTTGGCCATACTTCCAAGGAAAATTTTTAGGGTCAGAATGAATATTTTCAGATTAACTTGAGAAAAAGTTTTTCTTAAAATACATTGTTTTATTGTCATCCAATTTAATTGAAGTTCGTTTATTCGACTTTGGCAGAGGCTGCCTGTGGCGCTCTGGGCTCTAAGATGCCAAGAATAGCTTGTGAACAAGGAATCAATCAAATTTATATTGTCCTCAGTATTTAGAGTGCCATTAAACTGAATGATTATTAGCAAATCCTTATAATATTGCTGCAACAAGAATGACTTTGGCTGCAACTGTCCCTTTTTTGTTAGAATCCAAAATCTCGCCCATCTATAATAGTGCTTTGTGTTTGATTTGACCATTTTTAGTATGCTTTTTTATGTTGTATCTCTATAAGAATGATGGGCTGTTTGGCTACAAGTAGGATCTTATTCAAGTAGGATTTAGTCAATCTGGTAAATAGTAAAATGTAGTAAATCTTGGTCACATTAACAACAACAACAAGTCAACAACAACAACAATATCATCATCATCAAGCCTTTATCTCACTATGTGGGGTAGCTACATGTATTCATTTTCTTTATTGTGTCATGTTAAAAATTAAATTCTCATTTAAATCTAATAAAGAAAGGTCATTTCTAATATGTCATGTTAGATAATGGTAGTTTTAGGAATTTTTTTTGATAGGGGCAAATGAATTAATTTTAATATTTGGAGGGGATTAAATTAATTGTTTACTATTAACTATGACAAAATATCAATAGCATATTAATGCATATCTGTTATATATACAACAACAACATCATCATGTCTTTGTCCCACTACGTTTGTGTCATGCTAAAAGTCAAGCTCTCGTTTAAATCTAATAAAGAAAGATCATTTCTAATATTTTCTAACCAAGCCTTTTTAGGTCTACATCTACCTTTCTTAACATAATTCAAATCTAATACCTCTACTTTCCTAACCGGATCATCGAAAGCCCGCCCTTTTATGTGAAGAAACCATCTAAGGCGACCCTTTCTAATCTTATCTTTCACTGGAGCTACTCCAACCTTTTCACGTATATGCTCATTTTGTATTCTATCTCTAAGGGTAAATCCACTCATTCACTTGAGCATCCTCATCTTTGCAAAACTTAACTTAGTATTATTCTTCTCTTTTAATGGCCAACATTCTGCACTATAAAGCATTGCAGGTCTCACCATAGAATTTTCCCTTAAGTTTGAGGGGGACTTTTCTATCACACAACAAGCTCGATGCATTCCTCAACTTCAGCCATCTAACTTGAATTCTACTGATAATATCCTCATCTATTTCACCATCACTCTGAATAATAGATCCAAGATATCTAAAACTTGTATTTTTATTAATGACTTGATCGCCCAAAATCACAATCCCTCACTAGGTCCGTTACTACTAAACTTGCACTCCATATATTCAGTTTTAGATATACTCAAGCGAAAACCTTTAGGCTCTAAGATTAACCTCCATAATTCGAGTTGACCTTCAACTCACTCTCTAGTATTATCAACAAGAAGAATTTTATCAGCAAAAAACATACACTAAAGTACATCCTCTTGCAAATGTCTAGTGAGAACATCCATGACTAAAGCAAAAAGATATGGGCTTAAGGCTAATCCTTGATGTATTCCAACCGAAATAGGAAAATACTTGGTTAGACCACCTTGTGTTTGAACACAAGTAATAACTCCTGCATAAATATCTTTAATTTTTGAATATAAGCATTATTTACTCCTTTTCAAAAACTATCCATAGCACTTCTCTTAGAACTTAACTTTATCATATGCTTTCTCTAAATCATATGTTATATATAAAGATATTAAAAAATAATGACGCATGCGCTCTCACATGCTCCTCTTAAAATCCCCCTTTGACGTTATATCTGATTAAATCCTAATAAATTGTTTGACATATCATTTCTGTTTTAGGAGTTTGTTTTGCTACAAGTAGCTTTTAATTTGAGTCGAATTTTGAAATGACTGTGAATCTAAACTTAATAAATCCTATAGATGTCAAATCCTGAAATTTGGCATGATAAATATTAAGTTTAGTAAAATCCTAGTAAATAATTTGACATATATTTTTAAGATTTATTTGACTCCAAAAATGTTTGGCAAGATTTAGCTTAAATCTTGCAAGCTCACGAATTAAATGGAGAAAAAGACAATGAGAAGTGTAAAATGTAAATCACTTAAATCTGATAAATCTAGTATAAAAAATTGGTATGGCAAGATTTCGCCTAAATTTTGTTTAGAACTTAGCTAAATCTTGCAGCTAAAGAGCCCCCCCGAATATTGTTTCACTTGCAGCCCAAGTTGATCTTTGTTACTATGTATTCTTTTTAGGAATCTAGATTGTATACCCCACTGTTTGATTCTTCTTTGGCTTTTCAAAGTATCAAATCTTGAATCATACAAAAAATTTGCTTAGTTTATTTACGTGTTACCTTGCTAGGCACAAATAAATAAACAAATATAACGGTGCTTCCAAGTAGCTATATCCACTGGTAATGGTGGTGATATTGCTAAACATATTGATTGTAATTCTTCTCAAGTTTCATGATTGTAAGGTCTCTTTTGTGAACTACAGAACTCGGTGTTACAGATTGCCCAGAAGGTTTGCGACTTTTCTAGCCTGTGCACAAAAATTCCTTTACTTTCTCCGAAAGCTTTTTCTCTGCGATCAGATTTTTGTATGAATCGAAAGAATTTGCTTCAAATTCTTTAAAGACTCGAAATCGTGGCATTGTAATAAAAGGTTATCTGCCTAATGAATTTGTATCTAATGGAAGATTTTGTTTTTTGTTTTTTTAATTTTTATGATTTGTTGTTTGATGGCTTATGTCAGGTTTTAAGGCCCTGTCAGATCTATAGATAAATTTCTAAAAGCTTAATATTTTTTATAATCATCATTATTATTATCCTTTTTATTAAAGGATTAGTGTAATAATCCTTTAATAAAAAGAATAATAATGAGAGGCGGAATCAATCTTAATTTTTAGAGGGGCAAACTTATAATTGTTAGTGTTGCTTTGAATTTGGCTTGACACTTTATTATAAGAAATGAGTCAATAGCGACAACAAAATAAAGAAAGAAAATGGTTGATAAAGATATTTTTTAGCTACCAAAAGTAACCAAGGCCTATAAATAAAAAGGAAACTTGATATTTGTGCTGGCGAGGTGTGATCTGTTTGGTCAGGTCGCGGGGTCAAGGGACAACGATTTTGCGGGAGTTTTATAAATTTTGGTTGTAAGGATATTTTTGGATTATCTTTACTATTTTTCTGTGTATTTGGTTCATCATTCTCTAACAATAATATTTATATACAATGTGTTTAATTATGTTGTGGAAATTATTTGAAGACTGATATTTTAAACTTTTAGGGGCAATTACCTAAATTTTTTTGTAATAAATATTAAAAAATAGACGGAGGGGACAAATAACTTAAAAAATCATGTAATAATTTTTTTAGATGTGGGCAACACTAAGGGGATCAGCCATTGATAATAATAAGGGAGTTTTACATACATACCACTTAATACTATTCTATTTACATATTTAACACCTAAAACTTTAATATTACATAAATATCACCCATAGTTCATTTTCATACAAAATATGAGTGGTAGAAATGAAATATATGAGTGGTAGGAAAGAAATATAAGTGGTATATTTGATATTAAAATAATATAGGGTGGTATGGATGTAATATTAAAGTTTTAGATGTTAGATATGTAAATAGGATGTTATAAAGTGGTATGTATGCAAATTTCCCTAATAATAATTATTTTTGTCGTCATTATTATTATTGATAATATTATAATTATTTTCGTCGAGTACAAGACATTCTAAAGAAATGATATCATATAGTCCAACTTCGCTGCTTTGTATATTATAGTATAATTTCTCTATTCCTTGAAGCCACATTTCAGAGCGCTTTGTATCTTTGGATTCTATCCGAAGAATTTTGTTGGAGAGCTCTGATTTCATATAGGGATGAAGGTTCCCACAGGCAAATTGCATTATGAGATATGAAAGAGATTATTCTATAGTAAGTAGTTTTGGTCAGTTCTAAAAGAATAGTAATATGATGCGCATCGCCGAAGGCATATTACAATTCCAAGCTCTGAGAAATTATATCTGAAAAGTAGAAACAAATAAATAAATGAAAACATGTTATAAGCCTAAAAAAATGGATGAAAGTAAAAGATAAAAACAAAATCATTGAAATTCCACTTATAAAATATTAGTTTACTGATATGATTCAAATCTTAAATATTTTTTTTAAACATGAAAATAATAAAAAATCATGATATTCTGATTAAAATTTGATTATAATTGATTTTCATAGTTTTTCAGAAGAATATAGTGTAATATATATTATACTCATCTAAAAGTTAATATAATGATTTTGAAACTCATCTTCTTTTGATTTTTTCATTGATATATTATATTATGATGCTAATTTAAATAAAATATTATATTGATTTTTATCGAAAAATAATTCTTAAATTTTTTCTTAATTACAACATAATCCTTCAAGTAGAAATTTTAAGTGGCTGAGTTGGGGCTGGTGAACTTAAAATTAGGCTAAAAATCATTTCAATTTTCATTTATTGGCTATATGCAGACAATTGGGTTTGGCAGGTCTACAAGATCATGTCAAAACTTCATAATAAAAAATATATATAACAGTTGATTGATTAATAATTGATCAAATAGATTAACAATGGTCATATATCAATAATAATTATCAATTTGGCAGTACATTGATAATCCTATGTGTTAGGTGCTACATCATCTAAAACCAGCTTTACATCGATGCCATAAAAGAATATAGTTTCAGCAATAAAAGAATTGAAAACGTGAGATAAAATTTTGTTTAAAGTAGTCTCATTGCCCCTTTCCTCTTCTAATTTTTATTGGGTTTTATGAGTATTCGTTGAGCTGTTTGTTTTCACGGTCACATTAACAAGTGTTTTTTTTTTGCGACAAAATTTGGTTAGTATTTTTTATAATGGTTGTCTGAATTGCTTTTATTATTATTAATTTTCTTTGTAAATAGATTATTTATTATGCATTCAATTTTTTTTTGCTTTATTTATGCATACTAATTATTTTTTTTGAATATTAACGCGTAGTCCCTCGAAATTATTACAAAAAAAAAAAAAAAAAAAAAATCTAACGGCTAGACCGATTTATTATATATATACAGTTTGCCACTTTGGAGAAGGTATCTTACCGTTAAAAGAAATGAATGCCTCTTCTGTTGATGATGCTGATTGTTGCTCTATCTTAAAATGGTTATTTAATAATGACATTATTGTATTGTTGTTGTTAAGCAATAATCATTATTAAGATTAACTGTATAAAGGCAGCCAAGTGTTAATTGTTTCTGATTATTATTATTTCCTTAAAACTATTGGATACAAATAAGAATAATTATAAAATATTACTCCTCATAGTTTCTGGAGATATAATTGATACGTCATCATGAAATTATCTTAATTAATTGGGCACGTATCTTGAGGCAAAATCAGTTCGAAAACTTCAAAAATTAAATTCGAGAGCATATGAACTCCGATTTCAACGAGCTTATAGTCAAACTGAGCGTCTCGGAAATACGAATCCAACAACACCAAATTCGACCCAATCCGAGCCCAAATGAGTCCGAATCAAGGACTCGAAGCGCTGTTGGAAGCTTCAAACGCAATTTGAGTTACTAAATGGTCTCTGATTTTAACGAGCTTATGAATATGCCGGAACTCTGCCGGATTTTCGGGAAACGCCTGGAATTTGCAGAACTTTGTAAACTTCCTGGAAGAAACAAATTGTATTCTGATTGTCCCGACTTGTGGGACGAATCAGCCATTTGTAATCTACAAAAACACTAGTGGAACTTTACAAATGAGCAAGGCCCTGTGTTTTTTTTCCCTTTTTGGGTTTTCCATGTAAAAACTCTGGTGTTCATTTCTCTTTTCTGTTTGTGTGCGGAATACTCGTGCAATGCTAAGACGAATAGTTTCTAACTCTACTGCCGCGTATATTCTAGCACGCAACAATAATATTTTAAAAACACTGCAAGAAGATTTCTAGCTAGCATTCATTGATGTTCCATATAACATATGTTGCACGTGTTATCTAATTATCATTTAATATAATGCATGTTAATTATGATGATAATATTTTTGGAAGGATTTGCAAGCTGGTGATCAAATAAGATCATTGTTAATTTCATTAAGATGATAATATATTTTTTATAATCAATAATAATAATAATAATAATAATAATAATAATAATAATAATAATAATAATAAAAGAGTAAGCTTCACTGCAACATATAGGTAAAAAAGTGCGTTCTTACCAAGTTTCCAACGAGCAAGAACATGGCCAAATAGCAGGATTGTGAATGGGAAAAGGAACAGTTGGAATCTCCATTGCTTCCTTTATGTCGATCTCCTGCTTTATATCCACTTCTATTATCTCTCGATATGTAATATATGTTTTATATATCCTTTTCTTCTCCATCTCACGTTCCTTCTGAACTAAATCCTGCAACTCAGAAGGGTATGGTTGCAGAGAATTTGATTATTTGTCGATTAAGTTAGCACAGGAAGATAAATCCGAGCAAGGAGATCATCAAAATTCAGTTGAATCATGCATCAAGAACTTGAATGATAATTCGATCCGATGGCCACAAAAGATTCCAAGCAACTCCAATCGATAGTTTGCAAATCTTAGAAACTCCAGATTCAATCACTATTTCTAAAACTTAAGTTGGCCGGACGAGTTTATTGAATTAATATGCTTTAATACAACTCAAGAATTAATTTTAATTAGAGGACAAAACTCATAGTAATTAAGTTAGCACTTCATTGTAAGCAATGCTAAATTAACTTACAGATTTTCATTAGATCACTTCATGATTATACATTTTCATGAGCTTATTGAGTTCCAGATATTGTTATCATTAACTTGAAGTTAGAACTACCTAAATTTATATAAAACAAAGCCTTTCCGATCCAAATTTGTGGGCTTGGGTTGATAGGCTTAGGCTTGTGGTGTGAAATATGTGGTGTAATTTAATTATGAAAAGTTCTTTGGGACTTGAGATGGTAGTAAAGGGGTAGGCCCAATCTCAGATAATATATTTTATTTATTTTGCACTATGTTTGTATACATGAAATTAGGGTTTTATATAACTATATTACATAAACCGCCACTATCTTCTCGTGCTCGCTTGTTTCGTCCTTTTGAATTCGTCATCTCTACTATTGATTTTTTACTTGTCTAGAAATTTTCATGTAAATCTCAGTATTTTTTTATTGCCCATTTTTTCATAGTATTATTTCAATGATGCAAATTGTTTACCTCTTTTCCATTAAACATTGGAACATGTACATGTACCTTAGGAAAAGCTAAGCTAGTTTCCTTGTTTTCATCCTCTTTTATTTTCTTCTACTTGTAGGTCTTCTCTGATTTTTGACAAAAAAGCTTCACATAAAGACTCACAAGATCCATTGATGTTTTTTTCAATCAAAAACATCTCCGACATTACAATCGAGGCGAAGCACAACCACCACCTTTATCGCCGCCGGCACTACCATAAGAGGAGAGACCTTCTGATAATGGTGCTGTGTAATATAAAGTGCACAGTGCCTTTAATTATATGATCTAATTGTCATAAGAGGAGAGACCTTCTGATAAAGGACATATAACCCTATAATATTTCTCTTTGTATTATGAGCTATATTCATCATCGAAGTCAATACGTTATTTTATCCATTCAATTTCAAAGCTAATTAGTGTCATTGTCCTCTTCTTCCCACCCTCAGAGAAAGGCCAAGAAATAATTTGTAACAATAGCTGTTGTTGATTGTTATATTAGTCATTCTCATTCATTATTTGGTACTTATTGATAATAAGACGATATTGTGAAAAAATTAAAAAAAGTTCTAATAATAATGGAGAAAGTTGAGCAGATCAGAGGCTCTATGAAGGGGAATTTCTCTTTTTTGTTTCTTGTAATGAGTAGAACTAATCGGATAACAGTACAAAACTGATAATAATAGTCTCCAAGAAGCAAAATTAATGTTCTATATTTGATATTTGCAGCACATTTTCTATGATATTATCTCCTGATTTGATATTTGTCCTTAGAATCATTTTTTTTTCACATTAAGGGAATGTACCTATTTTTTTAATTTTTTTTCCTTTAAATAAAGCATTAATATAAAGAAGATTATCAAACCAAACTTTAATTAAGCTGCAGTCACATGAGGTTGGCACTTCTAAGTTTGCAAACTTCTGAGCATTGGATCTCCTAAATCTCAAAGGCATCCAATTTTATTAATTGGTGAACAATTTGACACTTTTCCAGCCTCCGTTCTCTTTCTGATGCAATAATATTTTTCTTTTGCATCAATCATTTTGTTTTGTTATAAATTAAAGTGGCAACAAAAACAAAAAAAATGCACTTTGCCATAACATGCATGATGCATAGATTGGAAGATTTTGGTCACTAATTGATTCAGATATAATATTTTCATAACATGCATGTTTGTAAATGTCTATGGGATGATTTTCTTACTGCTTTTTAAAGCAAATTTTTAGTACAAAATTTTAATTTTTATACTAGAAAGATGAAAAGCTGCCGGAAAGCCCAAACGATACCTAAATATCAAATTATTAGCATCTTAAATATTTCTTATTGAAATGGAAAGAGTAAGGGACTTGTTAACTACACTAAACAAGCATAAGGTGTGGGACGTTGCGGGCTCATTATTACAATTTTTATGGGTTGATTTTCAATTTCTTTATATATCGTATCAACAAAGACTGGCTGCAGTAATACTCAGAGCTCAAAACTAGCTTTCTGTATAACTGGAGTCATTTTCTTGTCCTGTACTCTAAAAAATAATTGATTCATAGCTAAATTTTTTTGTCAGTTTTGGGAAATGTCAAGAAGTTAATTCCCACAATAACACATTGATTGAATGAGAGGAGAGACATCAAGTATAAGAGGCCATGAGAGAGCTCCTCTTCGCTGCGAGAAGCTAAAATTCTGAAAGAAGAAAGAAATGTTAGAGTTTGGGAGTTTGTCTATCGATTTGGAAGGTATTGAAGAGGTGTTACTTACGAAATGGAAGCAAATAAGAGTGAATATAGTGGCGCCATTGTTGAGAGTTGCAGTGTTGATTTGCTTGATAATGACTCTGATGATTTTTGTGGAGAAGGTGTTTGTGGGATTGATTTGTCTTGTTGTCAAGGTGTTTAAATTGAAGCCTGAGAAGCGTTATAGATGGGAGCCAATGAGACCCGAGACCTCAGATCTAGAGATTGGTGTTCTATCTTATCCAATGGTGCTTGTACAGATCCCAATGTACAATGAGAAAGAGGTATGCAAGTTCTCTCTCTCTCTGCCATTTCTTTTGGTTGCCTCATGGAAAAGGTGATAGCAGGTGTACAAGCTTTCAATAAGGGCAGTATGCAATTTGGATTGGCCATCTGATAGGATGATTATTCAAGTACTGGATGACTCCACTGATCCAGTTGTGAAGGCATGGAATTTTCTCTCTCTCTCTCTCTTTTCGACATTTAGGTCATTTAAGGCAAACTCACACACACTACGCATACACATAGACTCGAATCCTGAACCTCTTAGTTGGAAGCCTAAGCTCTCAACCAATAGGCCAAGGAGCTCTCTCTACATAAAAAAAAAAAACTATTTTATATATTAATGTACACTGAATTGTAGCCAACTTTCTCCTTGATGCATATTTATGACGCTTAATTTTCCTTATTTTAAATGTGCATACTTTCAACACACTAACCATTAATTTTTTTGAGAAATTTATATACAGAGTGTACTTAAATATATTATACATAAATTTTTATATGTATTACTATAAATACATAACACCATAGACCTTCAAATCACATAAAACTATCATTAATATTTACTTTTTTTAATAATTTGTATCTTTGATATATATTTTTAAAATAAATAAATATAAATTTAAATATTCAATATGTACTTTGCTTCCTAACTTTTATAAATTACAATTATAAATTTAAGTCTCCATCTTTTTTTTTTGGAGACTTTGGAGCCAATTAAAACAAAATCACACTCACATCACATATGTCGAATTCAAAATTTTTTGATTGATAGTTAAAACTCCAAACCAATAGATCAAGGTGAGTTACTTAGTCTATGTCCTGCACTTCAAATATTTGTTATTTTTCTGCTATAATTGAAGATCCACTTCCTTTTAGCCTGACATGGGGGCTCTGTTGAGGAGCAAGAAGGGATTAATAATTCAAGTACCATGAGAGGCGACAATGGCTGATATTACTTTTTTTTTTTTTGCAAGGGTACGAGAGATTATCATATTTATTGTATTTTATTTTCCAAAAAAAAAAATTAAGGGACTATAAGTTTTGCTGAAGAAATGCTGTCTTAAAAAAAGAATGCTATATATCTGAAATATTCGGAGCTATTTGAATGAGTATAAAACAAATCCAAATGATTACTATTTTTTGTTTGGTTTTGAAGTAAAATGAATATAATATAAAGTTTAATGAAGGAGGGGTTGATGGCCAATGGTGATGTGGTGTCATAGGTCGAAGAAATTATTTTGTTCGGAGACCGGACGCAAAATGTCATCCGCAGACCAACCAGAATATGCCATGTCAGCGGTACCGAGCCAGTGAACCACGGTACCGAGCAATACCGAGCGGCAGTAACGAGCATATGGGTGACGTGGCACATTTTAGTTGGTATTCGGACGACGTTCCGTGTCCTCATAGAATAATTAATCCATAGGTCGACAACAATAACCGCAATGATGGTCGTGACAACTAACATGGCCTACAAAGATGTATTTTGAAATCAACCAAAAACAATTGAGTTTGGATACATCAAAATAATCTAAGTAAATTTAGAATTCACTAAAATGCAACTTTGCATTTTTTGTTTCAATCAAACCGAATACCAAAATTCTTAAAACCCATGAAATATTTTAGACTCACTTATCATCATACAAAATAGCAACCCTTGATTTTTTTTTTTAAATTATTGAAGGACCATTTAAGTCCCAAATTAGCCAAGATTTCCAACCTAGCTCCAATGGAAGATAAGATTAGATAAAGTCACCTGAGATGGTTTGGTCACATAAAATGGCGGCCTTCCGATGACCCGGTTAGGAAAGTAGATGTATTAGATTTGACTTTTGTTAAAAAAATAGTACACCTAAAAAGATTTAGTTAGAAAATATTAGAATAACCTTTATTTATTATATTTAAATGAGAATTTAACTCTTAATAGGACACAATAGAGAAAAAAAAAAATTATGTAGCCGACCCCACATAATGGGATAAATGCTTGATGTTATTGTACTCTTTTGATCTGGTCAAAAATAACCTCTTGACACTCTCTCGCGCACCCGTTTGCACCCACGCACTTATCCATGCTCTCTCATATATCGCCTCTAATTACCTCGTTGACGGTCATTCAAATTCAAGAACTTGACAATAACTTTTTAAAAAAATTATCAATTAAAATAATTAATATCTATCATATATTTTAGTTATTCTAAATTTAATTAAAAATAAATGTATTTTAAAAATATCCAAATCAAACGGCCTCTATATTTTATGCTTTATCAGATTAAAATTATTTTTTGTACTAAAATTAATTTCTTAAGAAAACTAATTAATTAAAACTCTAAGAAAAAAAAAAAAAAAAAAGACTTATGACAGATTCATTTAGATTAAAAAAGCAAAGCAATGAATTAAAACTTATCAGAATGCTTCCTTATGTATGCATTTATCTTCAATTATAACATTAAAATGGAATATTTGTAGGATTTGGTGGGATTGGAATGTAAAATATGGAAGAACAGAGGGTTGAACATAAATCATGAGGTCAGAAACAACAGGAATGGGTACAAAGCTGGTGCTTTGAAAGATGGAATGCTTCATTATTCTGTAAAAGATTGTGAATATGTTGCCATATTTGATGCTGATTTCCAACCAGAATCTGATTTCTTGAAACGAACAGTCCCTTTTCTCATTCATAATCCGGAGATTGCTCTTGTTCAAGCTCGATGGAAATTCGGTAAGTTTAATTCCTAATCATATCCTCATTTAAATGACACAAGAGAAGAAAAAGTTGGAATTAGGTGAGACTTAATTCATTTCATTGAGAGAAAACAAAAATATAACTTAGAATAGCACACAACTTCACCCAATTGATGGATATATATTGTTATGGCCTCTGAAGATTTTACAAACGGTGTAAATTTGTAGCCTCAAACCCGAATTGATTTGCAATTGAGTTTGCATAAGACTTTTCTTCATGTATTAGTCAAATTAGGCATCCCAACAACATAAAACAGTAACATTATTCAATAATTGACTAATATATCTTGCACTTTGTTGGTAAATTTATGAACTCGTATTAGAAATTCTAATCGTTTTTGCATGGTTGAATTCTTTAGTGAATGCTAATGAATGCATGATGACAAGAATGCAAGAGATGTCATTAGATTATCACTTCAAGATTGAGCAAGAAGCTGGGTCATCTGCATTTTCCTTCTTCGGTTTTAATGGTAAAAATTAAGAGTGAATTTCTGAATGAAAATAGTTATCTTGACTAGGTCTAAACAACTTTGAGTTTAGGAACTGCCGGCGTTTGGCGCATATCAACCATTGCTGATGCTGGAGGATGGAAGGATAGGACGACGGTTGAAGACATGGATTTGGCTGTTCGTTCAAGTCTTGATGGTTGGAAGTTTGTGTATGTTGGTGATGTCAAGGTTTGCATGCATATCTTTTCCTTTATCTTCTACCCTACTTATATATATTATAAATTTGTTGTAAGTTATATATTTGTTGTTTGATTGGATGTTGTCCATGAAAGATAACTAGATCTTATTACATATATAACATGTGCCCAAAGAGCTAATAGAATGAGTGATTATGAGAAGAATTTAGGAAAGTATAAGAGACATTTAGAGAAATTTAGGTAAGAGGAAATATTTTTCTAAAGTACAAGATTATGTGCTCAACATGTCATCTCCTATTTATAGTTGAGGGCCAAAACTAACATTATACAATTGACTATATATTTTGATCACATTTATAAAAAATACATGACTTGAACTAGGTGTAACTAGTTATGTACCTAGAAAGTTTGACTTCTAGGTTTTTTGTGAGGTAGAAAGCTTATACAAATTGTAGATTGAGGGTGAGCACCCTTTAGAAAGGTGAGTTTGCCAACTGGGTATGTTAAGGATCCTTAGGCGAGTTAGGTAACTTTATTTTGATGGCCAAGTAAGGCCTGGCTTATGGCAGACTTCAATTATTCAGCTCTTGGTGGCTTGAGGATTAGGAAACATCTGGCTTGTGATTTTCAAGTTACAGAAGGTTCTAAGTAGTTCTCAATAAATGCATTATTTAATTTGATTAAGCTCCCATGATGATTTACTCAATCCAACTTAAATGCATATTAATGCATACTTAGCATATAAATTAGCATTCAAGTGGTAAATTGTTTAATCTTCGCTCACTTGATCATCAAAATTTATACCAGGTAAAATGTGAATTACCAAGTACTTTCAAGGCCTATCGATATCAGCAACATCGATGGTCTTGTGGACCTGCAAACCTTTTCAAGAAGATGATATTGGAGATAATAGCTAACAAGGTATGTATATACTTCATTCTCAATATTATATAAAGTTGATTATCAAAGACAAGGCTCCAGTAGAGCAGATATATGATATAGTATGCTATTACATTTGCAATATTAGTAGAAAGTTACTTTATTTTTAGGTGTTGTTGTGGTCATTCCAATTAAATTTTTTTGTGTTGTATAAATGACTTTTGCAGAAGGTTTCAACATGGAAAAAAATCCACCTAATCTATAACTTCTTCTTCATTGGAAAGATTGTAGCTCATACATCAGCCTATATATTCTCCTGCATTGTGATTCCACTATCCGTTCTAATTCCTGAGGTCGAGATTCCCTTGTGGGGAGTCGCATACATACCAACAATTATTACACTTCTTAAATCAGTAGGAACTCCAAGGTAATAGCATAAAAATAACAAATATTATATAATTATTATTATGTTGGAGTATCCATAATATATTTGATATTGATGATTTAAATGCTAGAAAACTCTTCTATTTGATGAACAGCTCTTTCCACCTTGTAATCCCTTGGGTGCTCTTTGAAAATGTAATGTCCTTGCATCGAATTAAGGCAGCTACTACAGGTTTTTTAGACGTTGGCCGGGTTAATGAATGGATAGTTACAACAAAGTTGGGTGATGGTAGCAAGACAAAGCCATCTATGGAAGTGATAGTTAAGAATGCAAAAGATTTAAGAGATGCTAAAGTGATAGAGCCGTTGCTTGGTGATTATAAGAAGCCTCAAGTTAGGACAAGGCAAAGGTATTAAACCTTAATTTAATGTTTTTAATTATTTAATCCTTAGCTTATGATGGTCAGATGATCATTAGGTAGTTGAAAGATTCTTGTGCTTGTTACAATTTTAAAGTGCATAAAACATATAATTCTATCATGCATCATGTAAAGCAAAGTTAAAAGAACTGCTAGTATATGATTGAGAAAATAAGTTGATACTATTGCTTTTTATGATTTTCTCACTCATTAACAGCTCTTGACCACACCATTCCCTTATTATGCTTTTAAAAAATTATTCCAAGCATTTTCTTATGCATTCCTTCCTATATAGAGAGAAATTAATCACTAGGTGTCACACAACATATTTAATCATATAATTAGAGAAATAAGAATTAATGACAATATATTTATGCATTCTCTATATACTGCAAATTCTCTCTCTCTCTCTCTCTCTCTCTCTCTCTCTCTCTCTCTCTCTCTCTCTCTCTCTCTCTCTCTCCCTATTTGTTATATTTTTAATTTGATATGCTTGAAGGAAGGGTAGAGAAGTGGTGTCGGCCTCGAAAGATATGAGAAGCATTACACATATGAATTTCCTTATTACTATATTTGAACTATGGAGTTCCAAATTTGATGCTTTCTTGTTATTTGTTGCATTAGATTTCATTTGGCCGAGCTATGGATGGGTGTCTTCATGTTTTCGGCTGGATTCTATGATGTCGCCTACACTAAAAAAGGATACTTCATTTACCTCTTTATGCAATCATGTGCATTCCTTATTATTGGTTTTGATTTCATTGGCACATATGTTAAAACTTCTTGAAGACAGCTGTTTAGTGGTTCGCATGCTTTAAATTATTTTGTCATTCAGGGTGGAAATTTTTTTTTGCTCCATGTGGGGAATTCAACAAAGACTAGTGTCTGATCTATATAGATGAGTTGTTCCTGAGAAGTTGTAGAAGAAATAAGGAGCTACTATTTTTATTTTTATTTTATTGAGAGAGAAGAGGTGTAATAAAAGCTGATGGTCATAGTAACCTCTACTATTTGAAGGAAAGAAATGAATGGATCCTTCATAGATGCTGATATCAATGCTTATATAAAATTCTGTGATTTTCTCAAAGATGTATTTATATATAATTGGGTTCAGATAATAAAATTTAAAGGTATATTTGCTTCCTAAAGCTGTATTTAGATTCCTCTTTATTAATGTGCCTTATATTCCAATTAGCCCCTCACAAAGCATTTCATACATGTTAAGCAAGGTTACTACATGAGTAGTTATTTGGAATAAATTCGTTAAGCAGTTAGTGCAAGTATACTAATTTAATTTTATTCCTGTAAAGAAAGGATGGTACAATGATGCATGGGAAACCAAAACTATTTATGTTTACCTATAGTACTTACTATAATACCTAGTTTTCCATGAGTAATTATGGACTAAGGTGCTTCCAATTAGTTCTAATCAACTAAGTGGGTTCAAATTAATGCATTGATGAAGGAAATAATTGAGGCATAATAAAGTTTTAATGGGCATAATCACAAAAATTTCATTGATTTAAGTGGAAACAATAAAAAGGAATCTCAGACCAAATATTTACCAACCATTCTCAAATCCTACTAGAGAACATTATAAAAAAATGATAGGTAAAAACTTGTGTTTGTCTTTAGAGCTGAAGCAGTAAATCTATTCAATCCAGCTAGATTCAAATGACCATATCACTCTCTTGAGAATAGGCCTTGTAGTATGGTTAATAATACTAGCAAGATATGTAAAATGCTTGAGATCTAGAAGATCACATGAGGTTGCATTTCAGATCAACCACTTGAAAGCTTGTTACTGTGGGTCTCCGAAAGGATTCTGCTCATGGGGTTCGAATGCAAAGAGTACGATCACACTATCCCGTAGGACAAAATGGTCGTAAACCTTTGCACTCAGCACAAGCAGGCTGATGGAAGAGCAGATGGAGTTATAGATACGATTAGCCATGGAGGATAGCGGCTTTCACCTACCAACCTCGATGGATAATAATATCTATAAAATTGAGTCAAGTATGGTTCGATCCGGGTCAACTCGAGCTCGCCTCGACTCGACCAAAATTAATTCACTAAAATAAGATAAGATAAAATCAAACTCAAATTAACGTCGATTCGAAACGAATCGGGCTCGACGAGGCTCAATCAACTCAATCAAACGCACTCGAGGGCTAATCAAGACAAAAACGAGGTCAACAGTTACAACACCTTCCCCAACTCTCATTTTAACTAAGGAATTTGTAGTATGGAGATCTTTTCCTCGAGGAAAGTAAAGTTGCATGTGGAAGTGAGGGAAGTAGGAAGTTTGCTCCAAATTATTTCAACTCATTCATCATTAAGTTGGTCTGAGGACTTGATAAATTTTACCTCTACCTTCTAAGAAATCTGAGTTCAAATCCTACATTCAATGACCAAACTATAAAGCTTAAATCTTATCCTAGTTAGCCTAACTATAATGCCTTAGAATCTAAATTTGAAAGAATTGTATTTTTTTATATTTGCAATTAACAACTAGAGCTTACTAATTATGTTTCATTAATATATACAACATAAAATATAAATGCATCCAATATTTACACATTGATCCAAACCCAAAATAACATATACAATAGCTATGATATGCAATCAACAATAATCCATCACTACAAATACATTATGACTAAAAAAAAAAGAAAGAGAGAGAGAGAGAGAGAGAGAGAGAGAGAGAGAGAAAGGCAACCATATGCAAAAAGAAAACTTAAGCCTACAACCAGCTCAACCTCACACCACATATTCCCGATCCTTAATTAAAAACATGACAAATTACATAATGAGCACATAGTCGAGTATCTATAACTGAAATCAATACATAAAAGAAAAATATTATACATGAAATCATAATCATATGAACAATGCCTCATTAATCAATCAATCAATATCATTTGTCAATCAATCATCGTATGTCATTTTCATACATCATGTGTCATCAATCTTATCATTCATCAATCATTATCTAATCTATCATCGACCTTATATGTCATCGGTCATATCTATCATTTGTCTTATATGTCATATATTTATTGTATTTATCATCGATCATATCTATAATCTATCATATTCATCATCTATCATCTGTCTTATCTATTATTTTCATCATATATAGTCGATCATGTCAATCATCGGTCTTATTAAATCATTCATCATTTCATACTCATCGGTCTATCTCTTATCAGCCATTAGTCTTATGAATTATTAATACCAATATCATCTCTCTGATCAAGCATATCATTTCATTCATAGTATTTGTTCTTATGTATATCACATCATTCGTATAATATATTTTGTAATAACATATATCATGTACATATCATATGCAATTATTCAAGATTGTGAAAAATCAGATCGGACATTGAACCGGAAGAACGAGTGATTCACATTTTGATGGATCGATCGGGGTCTAACCGGTGTTGAACCAAATGATATCCAATACTAAGTGTTGAACCAAATGATATCATACATACTAATTTTATTAAAAAAACATTAACCTAATAATGATGCAATCATTCGTAATATGTGATAGAAAATTAAACATAATAAAAAATAATGAAGCATAACATTTTCACAATTAATTAAAAAATTCTTTTAAGAAAGCAAAAGTTATCAAGGAAACATGATACAAGGTTCATAAATATTTTTCATGCGAAGAAGAAAAACATCAACAATAACATATAATGAAGTTTAGCACAAAATGCAATCATAAAAGATCAAGTCATCATTACACAAAGTAATCAATAATATAATACCGAATTCAATTAAAGAATGTAAAAGAACACCTACAAACCTGCCACTCGTAAGGAGGACCATAAGTACAGCCCATGTTGTTCCTATGCTCGAATTTGAGAGCAACCTATAAGCTATGAAGAAAACAAAATAGGAAGTAAGCAACCAAGTTAATAAGACTATCACAAATAATGCCAAAGTTCACCAAATACTGTCCTTAGTAATAGTAAAGCTAGAAACTGATTATGCTTCATACTTAGGTTTCGATAAGCTAGTAAAACTATCAATACATTTACTGAAAACTTTTATACTAGTTCCATACCAGTAAGTTGTTGAACTTGTACATTAAAAAAAAGGTGGACAATAACTGAAATATTACCCAATTGTTTCGTGGGACTTAGGTTTTGTTTGGGACGACTTTCTTATTACTTTTTAAAACAGCTTTCTAGCATAAAATTAAATTTTTTTACTAGAAAACTACTTTAAGAAACAATAAGAAAGCTATCCCAAACGAAGTACATAGTTTTTTTGAATTAGAAATTTTTGTTAAAAGCCGCCCCCAAACAAAGCCTTAGATGCATGAGTAGCAAATTTTCTATGTATAAATCTATGATTTTCTGCATGATTAAAATGCTTCGTATAGTAGACTAATTAATTAAATTTTGAAGATTATACTCACTTAAGCTAGAAGCCCAGTCAAGATGAGACAATTTAGCAAATTCTAAGAAGCAGATTGTAAAACATTTAAAAAGTCATCTAGAAAGAATAGAAAATATATACATGTGCGATCCCTAGAGCGTCTGAAAGTAAATCAAGATGCACCATGGTACATAGCAAAATGATGATGTGGCTCATCCTTTCTTTTTTTTTTTATAATTTTTTTAGGGGAAACCCACAGAGGGGCCTACATGTTAATTAAAGGAAAATATTACAAAGTCCTTAAAAGGTCCTCATGCTCACTAATGCCCCAAAGAGCTACAATATAAAAAACCAAAAATCCTAAGAGCACAAGGTCCTTACTACACAAAAATACAATAACACTTAGGTGCATTCTACGGTGCTTAAGAACAAGCACCCAAAAAAGGGAGGAAAAAATAAAACGATCTTGAATACTTTGCTCCCCAGCAAAAAACCCATCCTCCTCAGAACCTGCAAAAAAATTCCTGCAAGGACCACAATAAAAAGCAAAAACAGAAACTATAATAGAAAAAATAGTAAACCCAGAGATACCACCTGTTAACTTTGTTATAATAATAGTATGTTGACCAATAACTAATACCAACCTGGCGAACACCCAACCAATCCAACGGTTGCCAAAAAGGAACGAACAAAAAAAAGGTAACAACATTCAAAAAACCCCTTCTCCCAAAAAGAATGAGATTCAAATAGTCACCACCAAAAAGGAAAATCCAATGATCCCCAAACCCGTTATCCAGCCAGAACAGAGTAGTGCCATCCACCAAATAGAGGAGATTACAGCATAAACCAAAAACATCCCCAGCCAAAACAACCACCCAAAAACCCCAACCACCAATAATCTGATACCACATGAGTAATAAAAGGAGAAAAACAAAAGCAATTTTATAGAACTCAATCATGTAAATAGCATGAAGCAAAACAACCATCTGCCAACCATTCCTCCTCCAGATAATCAAACAATCCTCAAACCCAAAGGTCACAACCTCAAGCTGTAAGAAGTCCAACCAAAAAAATGAAGACATAATAGTATGAAATGAAGGCAAATAAGAAGCAGAAGAACACGCAACCAGCAAAGAAAATGAAAACACCGAAACAATCACCAGAAAACCCACCATAAACAAACTAAGATTTAACATAAGGGACATTAGCTTTATCCAATCTCAAAAGACCTTAACATAACTAGGTAAAAGAAATATAGATATGTTAGTCATAATATCCAAATTCCTACCCCACATGGCCAAAGCATGGGCAACAACATTACCCTTAGCCTCAATCATTGAAAAAGAATAGTTCAACTTCCTCCTTAAATTAGTAATATCACGCGTAAGATAAAAGAGGGAAAACACACAGCTTTTGTCTTCCTTAAAATCCAGAGACTTAAAAGCAAAATGAGAAGCCACCTCAACCACCACATCAAACCTATTAAGCTTATAACAAATATTAAAACCATAGTAGATAACATAGGTAGTGACAAAGTTCTTATCCGCAATAGCAGGCCCCACAAAACGAAAAAAAATAGTTACCATGATGATCCCTAAGCACACCAGCACAAGTAAAGAATCCTTCTTGATACAATCCACATTCAACTTCAAAAAATTGGATGAAGGCCAGGTCTAATAAATACATCTGGGTATATTTTTCAAATCACTCATTTCCAAGTCAATGCCAAAATTCTAAGCAATAAAAGTGTAGTTCTTAAAACTTTTGAAAGACAATAAATTTGCCAAATAAAGGGACACAACTTTGTCTTTAATAATATGGTTAACTCTGAGCGTTCATAGCAATACCATTAAAACGAGAATTATTTCTCTCCAACCAAATGTACCAAAGGATAAGAGAAGGGATCACATTACGAATATGGCCTTTAATATTAATAAACCATAAATTAAGGGTAGAATTAATAGAAGATATACCATTAAAAAAACTCAAATGAAAGATATCCTCAAAAAAGGACCACACTTTAACAACAATCGAACTAGAAATGAAAACATGATGCATATTGTCCACATGGTAGTAACACTGTCATTTAGAGGGAAAAATAAAACCTCTTCTAGACAAGTTATCATCAGTAGGAATAAACTTATGAAGCATTCTCCACAAAAAAGTGAAAATAGTATACGTGATACTTTTATGCCAAATTAAATAAAACAACCTAGAAGGATCATATATGCTTCTCTCTAACAGAATGCCAAGCATCACAAAATTCTAAAAGCACCATCATTCGAAAGAGTGCACAGTTGAACATCATTAGTATTGCAATTAAGAGGAATCTTTAAAATATGCTGGATTAAAACATTAGGCAACACACTAAAGAGTTTCTCTAAATCCCAACCATTGCCAGAAAAAAAATGATTCACCTTCACCATCTCATTAGAGCAGAAATTAATAATGGAATCAATCGATTGTCCATCCAACCAACGATGTTGCCAAAAGAATATATTACCCTTACCCAGGCCCCACACTATAAAAGGTTCCACCCGCCACTTAACCGAGCAAAGGAGCTTCCAAACAATAGAGTTACCATTATTGAAAACACACAAGGTGGGATGTTTCTCACCACAATACTTAGCAGTCATAAATTTAGCCCAAAGCGACTCCTGGCCACGAAAATTGTAACATAATTAAAAAAAAAAGTCGTGGCCAAATCTAAAAGAGATTTACAACCCAAACCCCCTTCTTTCAACATCCCAGAACACTTAGACCAAATTAAGAAGACCAATGAATTTTAGAACTGTTACCCGTACCTTTCCAAAAAAATTTATTAATAATTCTATCAATCCTCTTACACACAGTCTTAGCAGGAAATAAAGTTTGAAAAGTATAGACATGTATAGAACAAAGAACACTATTCATAAGAGTAAGACGACTCCAAAGCTTAAGAAATTAGCCTCCCAAGAGGAGAGCCTATTAAGAATCACAGAAATTAAATCATCAAACAAGAAAGACTTTTTCCTCCCCTTATAAAGAGGAATACCCAAATACTTGAAGGGTAAAGTACCAATACTAAAACTAGTGATATTCTTAATATCCGTAACACGAGCAGGAATAACTTTCTTAGCAACATTAAAGCAACACTTATTTTTGTTCAAAGCCAAACCACTAATCAACTCAAATTGGTTAAAAAATTCCACAAGCTTGTTAATCTTACTCAAAGAAGCATTAGTAAACACAATGAAATCATCAGCAAAACATAAGTGCGAAATTTTAAAACCACCAAGAGTACGAAAATAAAGACCCAGGTATTTAGTAAAGAGGTCCTCAAGGCCTCTAGATAGATAATCCACAGCAATAATAAAAAGAGCAAGGGAAATAGGATCCCCCTGCCCAATACCATGAGAAGCCTTAAAGAAACCATGTCTCTTACCATTCACCATAACAGAAAAATAAGGACTTTCAATGCAGTTTTTAATAAGTTTTATAAAATTGAAATCAAAGAAAAAAAATTAAAATGTTATAGATGAAATCCCAATTGATATTATCATATGCTTTGACAATATCCAACTTGAGAATCATATTACCACCTCTAACTTTAGCATCCAAATCGTGACAAAATTCTTGGGCAAACAATATGTTATCCATAATAGCACGACCTTTCACAAAACCCATTTGAAAAGGCGAAATAATTCTAGGCAAAAGCATAGATAAACGGTTCATCAAAAGTTTAGAAATAAGTTTATAAAAGAAAGAACACAAACTAATAGGTCTAAAATCATTCCAAGAAGCAACCGAATTATTTTTGGGAATCAACACAATAGAAGTAGCAGTAAAGAATTTAGGAATAGCCCCACCATTAAAAAATTCAGTAACCGCCACAAAAATGTCCTCATAAATAATAGACCAACTGTTATGAAAGAACTTGGTGGTGAAACTATCCGGACCAGCGACCACTTCACCATTCATCCCAAACACAGTATCCTTAATCTCTTTGAGAGAGGGAGGAATCATTAACCCCTTATTATCCTCATTCGAGATAAGCTTAGGAATAATATGAGGATTGATAATAGAAGAGGGAGTAAAGACTTTATTAAGATGGCTTTTAAAATGGTTAACAGCCAGAGCAGCAATCTCATCATAATCTTCAAAAATAGAACCATCATCTCTATGAATCTTGAAAATAGTATTCTTAGCACGTTTCTTCTTAGCTAAAGCATGAAAATATTTAGTATAGTTATCCCCGTCCACCAAATGTTTAATACCCACTTTTTGTTTCCAAAAAGTTTCCTCTTGTAATTACAAATTAAAAAGAGCACTCTTAGCTTCCTGAAGCACATAAACATTAGGATCAGAAGGACACAATTGAACTTGCTTTTCCTAAAACTTCACTCTATTCTCCTCACGAAGAATGTTAGAAAATAGATTCTTAAAGATATGATGTTTCCACTAATTTAAGACTTGCTTCAGTCTTTTAAGTTTCAACCACAATCTATTCATACCACTAATAGAATTGTCCGACATAAGAGGAGCCTGCCAATTAGTTTTAACCACCTCCAAAAAGGAATCATGAAACAACCACATATTTTAAAATCTAATCTGAGAAGGAGAATTAATATGTCTAAAATTAATTTTAATCAAAAGCGGGGCATGACCCGAGAGAGTCCTACACAAATGATCAACATGAGTAGACTCAAAAGCATTAAGCCAAGCATTATTAAATAAAACTCTATCCAGTCTTTGCCATAAATGCCCACAATTCCATGTGAAATTATTATCAGTAAAGCCAATATGAATCATATTGCAATCCATAATCATACCATTGAAATCCTCCATGGATTGAAAAATAGGAAGAGAACCCCCGATCCGTTCAATAGGGTTAGCAATAGTATTGAAATCCCCTCCCACAATCCAAGGAAGATTACAATTATTATGAAACTGCTAAATTTGATCCCATAACAATTTTCTAGTATAACGAGCGGAGGCAGCATACACAAACGAAGCAAAGCAATGGAAAGTAGGACTTTCAATATTGCAATGGAGGACTTGGGTAAAGTCCCCATTCACATCAATTTTACAAAAAATAGGCAAGTTTTTGAAATCAATAGTCTGAAAATACCCGTTCAATTCAGAACCTAACCAAATTTCAGAGGATGCTTTTTAGAAATATCAAGTTCCACCAGAACCCGCGCAATAGAGGGACGGGAAATAGAAGCAGTTGCCTGATCAGTTTGCAAAGGCCTACCAAGAAGAGAAGCCATACCAAAAAGTATTTGCGAGTTAAAAAAATGAAGCCTTAAATTGGGAAAAGAAACCCAAATCGGAGCAATAAACGATTCTTCCCTGACATCAAACTCAGGAGTCCATTTTAGGAGATGCATTTGACAAGCCTGGAAGTAGTAAGATCTCCTCGAGAAGATCCGGCTGTAATCTAAATCGTTACTCAGCTGAATGGCCACATGCCTCGGATCAAGCAGACCAATGTGGAAGGAGCCCGAAAGCTTCAGATTCACAAAAAAATTTTGGATGATATCAAGGTTAGGATGTCTAAGAGAAAATTTTCCAACCAACGTAAGAGCAAAAGGAGCTGCAAGCATAGAAAAACCAGAGGCATAGAACATAAGAGAAGGACAACCTTTAAACGAAGTTTGCACAAATTTAAGTTGAGCAGAACCAGAGGATGATCCCGCAAGAACATCCTTAAACGAACGAGTCTTACCATTTGGAACCACAGTAGACGGTGGGGAAGATGACGACGGGCGGAAGGAAAAACAGATCCACCAAAAAACACAGGAGAAGCCCCCAGGAAGAGGCCGCCGACTGAAACCCTAGATCGCTCGAGAGTCGCCCAGAGTACCAGGACGAGAGAAACTTTTGACGTGGCTCATCCTTATTCGCCACCGGTAACCGCACGTAATAATTTCTCTGCATTGACAGATTTAAGGTGAGGAACGTGAGGATACGTGCCACCTAAATTTTAAATATTTTTTTTTTTTCCTCTGCTGCTCTCTTCAAGTATCAGATTGATAACCAAAAAAATTTTTTTTTTTTCATATTTTGCTGCCAGTATTATATTTGAACTACGAAGTTTAATTAATTTTGATGATTTCTTCTTGTTTGTTGTATTAGATTTCGGTTTCGTTTAGGACGATTTGTTTTTAAAATTAAATTTTTAGTAAAAAATAAAAAAATTTTAAGTAAAAATTACTTAAAAAAACAGTCCCATACAAAACGTTCATGTAGCTGAGCTCTGGATGAGCGTTTTGCATGTTTACGGCTCTCTTTTATGATGCTGCCTTAACAAAAAAGGATAACTTCATTTACCTGCTATTAGCATTTCTTATTACTTGGCTTTGATTTTATCGGTGCTTCAGTTAAAATTTCTTAGATGGCACAACTGTTCAATCAGTAGTGTTCATGGATACATAAATTCTATTGTAGATCTACGCATGAAAATTCTAAGTTATCAAAGGATTACTTTCTATGAAACTTTATTATATACAAGGTTATTGTATATGGTTTAATCGTATACTTCGCTTCAGCTATTTTATTAGTTATTTCTTTTAAGAAATCAGCAATTACTGTTAATAAATCTTATCTAGTATATATAAAGCGTTGGCAAGACAAAAAATTTCATTTAGGGCAACTTGTGACCACTATTTTTTTGCTGTTTTTAAGATATTTTTGTACTTAAAAATGCTTTAAAAAGTAGTAAAAATACTGTCCAAAACAAAGCCTAATTGTGGTGGTAATACAATTTCTTTGGTTGGATGTCTTTGCGCATTCTGATCTGCCACTAATTATTGTGATAGATAATGTCACCAATTTTGTATGGAAGAAGAATATAAGAAGGTTGCATGTTGGATTGATTGGTATATAGTATGCTTATGTCGTCCACTTTCCCCAACTTTTATTTTTGACCATGGAGTTTCTAGCTTGAAGATCTTGTCCTTAGAGGAAAATAGAAGTTATGGGTTGTGTGAAAGAAGTGAGAGTTTGCTCCAAGTAAGTCTTTTTCATGATCGTGTTGATAAAATGATCAATATTGTTGACCTTTTTTATTTTTTAAACTTTCTAAGAGTTCCCATTTTAAATGCAATATTTAGACACTTTTTTTTATTTAGACACCTACAATATAGCAAAAAGAAGAGCCGGGGTAAAAAGAATATTCAAAGTTAAAGAAAAGTCATTGACCATAAATCCGACCTTCGAGAAGGAGCTACTAAGGAAGAGAAGAAAGCGGAATTCATTCTTAGAGTTTCAGATGGTAAAACAAACATTTTCATACCACCCCCTCCCGTGTTTTTCCCTAGCGCCGCTCTGGCGATTTAGGGTTTCCTCCCCGAGATTCCTCTCCGTGATATCCCACCATTTTTCTTCGATGTTTTCGTGAGATCGGAAGGCTTTGGTTTCCTCTTCTGTTGCTTTGCCCCTGTCGAGTAAGTTCGTCATGGCGGGAGTCCCTTCCTCTGCTTTGTGGGGGAAAGCCTTTGAGCCAATGTTGCATAAAAACAAAGGCTTCTTTAATCTGGATAGTGATGGTTCCAAGTCTCCTTCTAGATCTCGCTCCTTTAAAGAGGTACTTTCAGGTAGCACGTCTGCAGGTGATGATCTCCCATCTCTAACTCAATCGACTTTTAATGGAGTTCATGTTGTTTTGTTATCTGATGATGAAGTCTTAAAATTAGCTTCTCAGTTTCAATTTACGCTGGTTGGAAAATTTGGTTTGCGGAGATCAAATCTGGATGCTATACGACAATTTTTTGCGTCTTTGAAACTTACTGGATTTTTTCGATAGGATTACTTGACTCTCGGTATGCGGCTATACAGCTTTCTAACGATCTGGATTACAGTCGTGTTTTTACTAGGAGCTCGTATTTTATTTTTAACTATCAAATGCAAATCTTGAAATGGACTCCTTTTTTCGACATTAAGGAAGAATCTTCGATAGTCCCGATCTGGATTTCTTTTCCTAGTCTTCGTCTCCATTTTTTTAACCCGAAAGTTTTGCATGCATTGGGTTTGATTTTCGGGAGGCCTCTTCAGACGGACCAGGCTACTGCTTCTCGCACTAGACCTTATGTAGCTAGAGTTCTAGTTGAGGTAGATATTTCCAAAAAACACCCAAAAGAAATTTGGGATGGTTCCAAAGCTTCCGGGTATCTTCAAAAAGCTGAGTTTGAAGAAGTCCCAGATTTTTATTCTCATTGTAAAATTCATGGGCATGCTCAAAACGATTGTTTTAAACTACACTCGGATCTAAAAAAAACTAATGTTATGAATAATGGGAAGCATGGATCCACCGGAAATAAGACTATTTATATGCCTGCATCTAACAATAATGTTGGGACCCAAGAGAACCAGGTGGAACCACTGCCTATTTCTCATAACTTAGAAGGAATTTTAGAAAATCCGAAGAAGGGAACTTAGAAAATGTTACTTTTTTGGCGGATGAATGTCAGGAAACAAGTGTGGAAGCTGTTAATGATAAGATTGGAAATATTTTTAATGGTGCCAGTAATAAGACTGAAACTGACCCTACTATTTTTGTTTCTATTGAATTTATGTTTAATGAATTGGAGTATACTAATATTTCTAAACCTTATGTGACCTCTAATTCTAAAGAAAGAAGGGTTAAGGAAACTATCTGAGTTGGTAATAGAAGTGAAACTAATGAAGAGTGTGTATGAAGGTGAATTTATTCCACCATCTGGTTGTATTGATAATACAAATGTTAATCAGGACATCTCTTCTTTGGCTAACCATGAAAAAGATATTACTAAAACTTCTAAAGAGGACGGTTTCAAAATGGTTACTAAAAAGAAAGGTAAACAACCAAAAAATGTTCTATCTGCCACTCTGAGATCCACTAGAGCTCAAGCTTCTTCAAAAGAATGTAATGATTAAAGCTCCAATTTGGAATGTGAAGGGGATTGGGGTGTGGGCTCCGAAAATTTGGCCCCAGCCTTCCCGTCGCGCAACTGTTTATTTTTCTTTTTTCGGCGAGGGAGTTTTAACAGAATTAAGTTTTGGGGTAAATTTTGGGAAGACAAATGTTTTTGTAGATAAGACACTACCCAGAGATTTCACCCTCATTTTGTGAGGACATTTTGATATGAGTTCTGGTTTCACATAGGTGCAAGCTCCTATAGTTAACTACCCCTCTCGATAACGAGAGAGAACTTTCATTTAAGGCTAGTCGTCAATCAGATACATAGATAATACGTGTTATCTGGCATATAGTAGTAGCAATGGGCATATGATGTTAGAAAATTGGAGAGTTTGGGAATTTAGAAAGATTTGATATTAAAATAGAAAATGTCACCACCTTACACTTAAAGCGGATGATGGAGGAATGGATGATGGACCCGATCAAGATCCCATGGTTCCGTCATCCCGGGTCATCGTGGTCCATGGTCTACTTAGTCAGAGGAGGTAGTCGACCCAACCTAACAAAAGGATCCTTATCGGCAGCCATGGGTTGCTTCGTCCAAGGGGACCTTGTAGATATTGGGTGAATATTTGTCTAAAGGGATAAATTTGAATCCACCTTAGCTAACAGAGGGCTTTATACCCTATTGATTATATCCTTTTGATTCATATATCAAGGATTTGATTCCACTATGGAGCGTATTGGCTCTAGCCATAACCGGTATTTCGTGATGCCATTTGGCGGAAAAATCACTCGATTCAGAGGGCCCCGGGTCATAACCGTTTATCCTGCGATGCTATTTGACATCAAAACTGTCGGTTAGAGGACACGTACCACGTCCTTACTAGCAGGCGATTGTTTGAGAATTGATCATAGTGATACTTTCGACTAGGCATTTTGCTCAATGTGAGCTAAAGTAGTTTTTAATTTATCCACCCTGACAAACTATTACGGAGGGTGGATGGATTTTGCCTTAAGTGTTGTGATGATTGGTTTCAAATTAAAATATCTTTTTGGGATTTTGAGATTTTTTTAGGTTTTCATGGTTATTTGGGTGGAATTTTGAGTATTAGGAATGGATCCCTTTGGTTGAGATAAACATTCAATACGGCCATCATCAGGGTGTTTGGGGTCATTTCTATTTTCTAAATTTAACCTTGTCGACCCTATCTACTAGTCGACAGAGGACTTGGTTTCATAGGCTTTATGACTTTATTTGTGAATTCTCTTGATTATAGGCTTTGAAGGCCTAATATGAATGTATTAAAATAAATACACTGATAATTACAATTATGTATCTATTTGAAGGTTCGAACCCTGTTGACTCCTATTGATCCATATAGAAGGATCGGGTTCAAACTAGAATTCACTTATTGAGCCGCACAGCATCCCTAGACGTCACGTGTGTACCAATAACATGCTCGGCAAGGCCCATGCGAAAGTTTGGGGGCATTTTATAATTGAACCATGTCTACTCCTTTTGCATGCTTAGAAGGATTGAGTTCAAATTTAATAATCTGCGCAGCATCGATCCCTAGAAGTCACGTGTGTACCAATAACACGCTCGTCGGGGCCCATGCTGGTGTTGATTATATTTACCCCTTTTGTGTGCATATGTGTATACAAAATACGATGCATGTGCAGGGGTATTTTGAAATATTTGTGAACGCCTTCTGTCCGCTTGCATAGAAGTTACAGATCCGGTGGCATGGCGTATCAACTTTTGAATAGAGTTGTTCGCTGCTTTGTACATGTAGACTGTCGTACACTACTCGTTGCTTTCTGCAAGTGGATCGTAGTGCACTAACTAATCTCCTGCCTTCGTTTGTAAATAATTGCATGTATTTACACTTGTTGTATCTCATTTGCTTTTGCATGCAAATAATATATAGTATGTATGATGAATATTATACAACCCTTGAGATATTCCTACTTCACTATACATCATCTGTCCTTGCTCATAGAGGGCCAGCGTGTTGGACAATTATCAACCATAGAGGTGTTAGTGTCTTTGCCACAATAATTGGTAGGTACATTGAATGTGCTACGGACATGCTGTCTCTTCCACCATTCTTCATGTACTTGTTTGTAGACATGCTTTCTATAATCATCCGTGGAGAATTTATATCGCCTTGTAATGATTGTTGTGTCGACTGTATCAGCTTCAGTTTTGGTATTCACAAGGCAATGTTGCAAAGTATTACTTGTGCATCTTCTTGCAATTGTATCACATATACTTGCTAAAATCATTGATTATTGTTTGCATACCAACTGGCAATGGTACCCTTTAATACATATTGCATGCCTTGCATCATTGCTTGCAAGCAATTTCAATAGGTTCTTCATACGTCAACCTTTAACATTTGTAGATAACTGATGCACTGCTATGAACTAGTTATCATTGATTGGAGGGAGTTCTTGACATTCATTTCAAATTCTTCATATGTTCTTCACGAATATGCCATCCATGATTAATATTAATAACATGCACTTATGTTATATACCCTCCCTTTAGGTTGATTGTGCCTTATTACATGAGCTCACATGTAGGTGTTTAACAATTCATCATGAGCCAATTTTTATAAGCAAATTCTTACACATTCAATTTGATTTGTTAATGCTCATTTGTGTGATCAAAATTGTCACTTGATTTAAACATTTTCACTTTGATTGTAAATTCCTCAATTTGAAGTTTAGTTTGATTTTAAGTCTTTTGCTAATTTATTCAAATTTGAGTTCATTTAATGTTGCAAATTCAAATTTCAAATTATTTGTATTTAGTTCACTTCATGTTCCAACCAAATTTGATCCAAATTCATGTCCTTGCTTGAGTTCAAGTAACAAACTCAAGTCATATGTCTCATGTAGTCTTTGCAAGTTCAAGTTTGAGTCCTTGTTCAATTTGTCCAAATTCCGTCCAAGTCCAATTTCAAGTTTAATACAGTCCCAAATTGAGTCCTCTTGCACTTTATTCCAATGTTCATTTCATTTGATTAAACTTGATTTAAGTTTGGTTGTATGATCAAGTTATATTCAAATTAAGTTCCAAAATTTTGTCAAAGTCTCAAATTTCAGTGAAAATTTCGACAGCCTTTTGGCGTTTCCCCCATTTAGGGGACAAATCAAGAGGCAACCTTCCCCTCGACGCTACGTGAGAGCTTCAGGTAGATGTCTTAATGACATCGCGGTCGCATTTTTTATTTTTATCCCCGCCCGCTACGTGAGCGTTTAAGGATTTTTTTTAATTAGGTTCATTTTTTATTATTACAAAAACAAAGCACATGTTAGAAAAAACACAGATTCCCCCCTCTGCACTACTTGAGCATTTAGGAGTACTTATATATATATATATATATATATATATATATATC